>NW_015390104.1:19969-45201 GCF_001527695.2 Protobothrops mucrosquamatus
TGTGAAAAACAGCCCTAAATCACTTTTTTTCAGAACCCCGGTAACCCGGTTAAGATGAATCTGGCTTCCCCATTGACTTTGCTCATCAGGATCTTGGGAATCACAGGATCGCCAAAGGGGATCCTGTGATCTTGGGAACGCAGCAGCAACGGTCATAAATGTGAACCAGTGGGCAAGCCTCTGGGTTTCGATCACACACGACCATGGGCGTCCCTGTTGCTGTTGCTGCAAAGGCGGTGACGGTGAACAAGGGTCCCAAGTCGCTTTTTTTCCAGCGCCGTTGTAACTTGGAGCGGTCACTAAACGAACGGTTGCAAAGGCGAGGACTACAAGGTAGCAGCTCAAGGGAGGGAGAGTGGGGGGGGGCGCCAGCCCAAAGCCTCGGAGGCGAATAGGGGGGGCATCATCCCCACCCGGAGACCCCTGCCGGGCGGGTCTCCCCGTTGACCGGGGAGGGGGGGCGCCCAGACTTTGGGGACCCTCCCACCACCACCAAGCAGGGAAAGCCGCCCTCCTCCGTGGGGCTCCCCAGCCGGCTTCCCGCCAGGTCCAGCCGCGGCCCGGGAGAAGCGGGGGCGAGGGAGGGTCTCCCCCGCCGCCTCCCCCTCCCCTCCCCCACGAGGCCGACCAACGGCCATGGCCCACCTCCCCCGTCACGTGGTGCTCCTGCCGCGCGACCCCTCCCTCCCCCCCACACATACCGGAAACGCCTCGAGGCCGCGGGACCCTCCGGCCGCGGAGGGAGGGGGGGGAGGGCTCTGAGGCGGGGAGGCCTTGTCGCCGCTGCGCCGCTTCGGGCCGTGGCGGGTCTCCCGCCTGCCGCCGCCGCCTCCTCCTCCTTTGTTCCTGCGGGGCCTGAGGGCGGAGCGGCGACTGGAGGCGCCTTCGTGGCGGCTCCGCCCTAGGCCGAGGAGAAGCCGGGCCGGGGGGGGACCGCGGAAGGATGGGAGGCCACCCAGAAATCGCGGGGTCGGGAAAATGGCGGCGGCGGCGGCGGTCTGCCTTGCTGCGCCTTTCGGCCCAGACGGGTCTCCTCCTCCCCCGGCAGCGGCCTCCCCCAGGAGATTCAGGCCGGGGAAGCGGAGCTGAATCGCTTCGCGGCCCCAGCAATGGCGGGGAAATGGCCGTCTTCGCTCCAAGGCTGAAGCTCCCGTCTCGTTGGAGAAAGCGGCTCTCCTGGGGTTTTTGGTCTTTGGGCTGCTGCGGGGCAGCCTGACCCCTTTTCCCCCTCCGTCCGAAGGGCCAGGGCGGTCCGGAGAAACGTGGGATCTGCCCTCCCTTCTCCTGCCCTTCCCTCCCTGGGTCGCTGGAGCAGAAAGGCAGCTCCTCTCATTGTCACGTTTTTGTCTCTCGAGGAACCCCCTCTTCCCCCCCTTACAGCTTATAATAATAATAATAATAATAATAATAATAATAATAATAATAATAATAATAATAATAATAATAATAATAAAGTTGGAAGGGACTTTGGAGGTCATCTAGTCCAACCCCCTGCTCAGGCAGGACACCCTACACCATGTCGGACAAATGGCTGTCCGGTCTCCTCTTCTTTTGCAGATTTGTATTAATTTTCAAATAAACATATAAACAAATATAAATGTGGTGCATCTCATTAAAAAACAAAAAGAAAACCTAAGTCAATATATTTTCAGAAATGATCGGCGGTCCCCCCCCCTGCATCCCCCCTCACTCCTTCAACCTTCCTACCTTCCCTCTTCCTTCCTCCCCTCCTGCCCACACCTCTCTCCTCCTTCCTCCTTTCCAACTATCCTACACATCCCATCACCTTCTTTTCCACCTCCTTCGGATGCAGTTTAGGGGTACTAGCCGATCATCTCCTCTTCTCAAAAAGGGAAAAACCATTACATTATTTATAACATATAAATACATCAGATTTTATATAATTTTACCCCTTCATCCCCTTCCCCCCCCCCGGACTTCCCAGAACTGAGTACAGGAATAATCACATAACATCCCAAATCTAAATAAAACTACCCAAACATAATACAAACAAATATTAACATACTTTAAGCTGTCCAGTCTCTTCTTAAACACTTCCAGTGTTGGAGCATTCAACGCTTCTGGAGGCAGGTTGTGCCACCGGTTAATTGTTCTCACTGTCAGGAAGTTATCCTCGACTTACGGCCACAATCGAGCCCCACCTTTCTGTTGCTGAGTGAGATGTTTGTTAAGGGCATTTGACCCCATGGGACCAATTTTCTTGTCCCAGTTGTTAAGTGAATCACTGCGGTTCTTCAGTT
Source organism: Protobothrops mucrosquamatus (assembly GCF_001527695.2). NCBI lineage: Eukaryota > Metazoa > Chordata > Lepidosauria > Squamata > Viperidae > Protobothrops > Protobothrops mucrosquamatus. The sequence goes on from NW_015390104.1 coordinate 22,231, forward strand.
AGGAAGCCTGGTTGTTAAGTGAATCTAGGCTTCCCCCTTTGACTTTGCTTCTCCCGAGGTTGCAAAAGGGGATCATGTGACCCTGGAACATACATAGGAGTCGGTTGCCAAGCGTCTGAATTTTCGTCGCATGACCCATGTGGGATGCTGCGATGGTCCTGTGAAAATCGGTCTGGATATGCTTTCCCCCCCCTCCCTCCCTGTTTGTGAACTTGGAGGGCTAATAATAATAAAAATAATAAAATAATAATGTTGGAAGGAACATTGGAGGTCATCTAGTCCAACCCCCTGCTCAGGCAGGACACCCTATACCATTTCGGACAAATGGCTGTCCAGTCTCTTTTTAAAAACTTCCAGTGCTGGAGCATTCACAACTTCTGGAAGCAGGTTATTCCACTGATTTAATTGTTCTCATTGTCAGGAGGTTTCTCCTTAGTTCTAAGTTGCTTCTCTCCTTGGTTAATTTCCATCCCTTGCTTCTCGTCCTGCCTTCAGGCGCCTTGGAGCATAGCTTGACTCCCTCTTCTTTGTGGCAGCCCCTGAGATATTGGAAGACTGCTATCATGTCCCCCCTCGTCCTTCTCTTCGTTAAACTAGACATACCCAATTCCAGCAACCGTTCCTTATATGTTTTAGCCTCCAGTCCCCTAATCATCTTTGTTGCTCTTCTCTGTACTCTTTCTAGAGTCTCAGCATCTTTTTTACATCGTGGTGACTAAAACTGAATGCAGTATTCCAAGTGTGGCCTTACCAAGGCATTGTAAAGTGGTATTAACACTTCACGTGATCTTGATTCTATCCCTCTGTTAATGCAGCCCAGCACTGTGTTGGCTTTTTTGGCAGCTGCAGCACACGGCTGGCTCATATCTAAGTGATTGTCCACTAGGACTCCGAGATCCCTCTCACAGTTACTGCTATTGAGCAAGGTACCCCCTATACTGTACCTGTACATTTGGCTTTTCTTGCCTAAATGTAGAACCTTAACTTTTTTCACCATTGAATTTCATTTTGTTAGATAGCGCCCAGTGTTCAAGTCTGTCCAGGTCCTCCTGTATCTTAAGCCTGTCTTCTGGAGTGTTGGCTATTCCTGCCAGCTTGGTGTCATCCGCACTTGTGCAAGATTTTTGATGGGTCTTTTTAATGCATGGGACAAATGGCAAAGGGGCACCTGTGAGTGTATAAACTACATTTCCCAATGTCTTTCCTATCTGGAGTCATGTTATCTAGGATATCATAACCAATTTGGGCCACCTGTGCTGTTTAATTGCCTTTTTTCCCTATCTTAATTTAAAGCATTACACTGGGTGTTTTTTTCTTTTACAATGCAAGGACATTGGCGTATTTGTATTATCCCTTCATTTATTTACATGCCTCCAAAATCGTGCAAGTCAAATTCTGAGTTATATTTATGTGTTTCATATACTTGCTTCGTCTTTGAACAGGTTGGCAACTATGTAATTTATAAGTTGTTTTATATTAGGAGAATCTAAACAAATTTAAATAAAACAAAGATACAAGAATCAAGGGTTGTTGAAGCCAGAACCAAACTCCTGCTCTAAGTGACTTCAGGGAAGGATTAATTAAGAGCCACTTGAACCATAAATCAAGGTTATAAGGAAGCTAATGCAGGAAGTTTTAGAATAAGGAATTAAACTAAAACAAACACTTAAAAAGAAAATAGGAGAATTTAGCTGACCTGTCCCGATCTTTACAAAACAGTGTGGAGTTGATTAAAACTCTTGTTTTGTAAAAAAAAAAAAAGACAAGTAGACAAAAGTTGAGAAAAGATTTTAAGCCATTTGAGATTACATACTTTTTGCTTTAGGCAGTTACTTTGACTTTCTTTAACCAAACTGTTCTGAAATTCTTATCTCGGTCTTCCTTTAGCAGGTAAATAGAGAAGTATAAATGTACATGTTTTACATCTTTGGGCATGAGCATTTATTTTACTCATCCATCCATTCAACCAGCATTAATTTTAGGTTTTGATTAGTGAAATATTACACTTCGGGATTATTTTCATCTTTGCTATCAATTTTCATTCTTACCACTTCCACGTTCTGGTTAAAGGCTTGAATGTCAAATCAAGAGGGGCTGAGAGGTCACTTCCTTTTCAGCCAAAAAGAGGAGGGGATCAAACATGACTCTTTGTTCCCAGAAAAAAATCTCCAGGCAAGAGAAGGAGGTGGCAATTAAGAAGGAAGGTGATCGAAGAAGTTAATTTTTTCGTCTAGTAAGTAAAGGAGTCCTTGCGGATTTTACTCCGTTAGTAGCTGACTATTGATGCGGGTGAAGAAGGAGAGTGCAAAAGTTGGCTTGAAACTCAACATTAAGAAAACCAAGATCATGGCATCCGACCCTCTCAATTCCTGGCAAACAGATGGGGAAGAAATGCAGGTAGTGACAGATTTTATCTTCCTGGGCTCCAAGATCACCGCAGATGGGGACTGCAGCCAAGAAATCAAAAGACGCTCACTCCTGGGGAGGAAAGCTATGGCAAATCTAGGCAGCATACTAAAAAGCAGAGACATCACCCTGCCAACAAAAGTACGTATAGTCAAGGCCATGGTTTTCCCAGTTGCAATGTATGGCTGTGAAAGCTGGACCATAAGAAAGGCTGAGTGCCAAAGAATTGAGGCCTTTGAACTATGGTGCTGGAGAAGACTCCTGCGAGTCCCTTGGACTGCAAGGCATTCAAACCGGTCAGTCCTAGAGGAGATCAACCCCGACTGCTCTTTAGAAGGCCAGATCCTGAAGTTCAATCTCAAGTCCTTTGGCCACCTAATGAGAAGGAAGGACTCACTGGAGAAGAGCCTAATGCTGGGAAAGATGGAGGGCAATAGAAGAAGGGGACGACAGAGAATGAGGTGACTGGATGGAGTCACTGAAGCAGTAGGCGTGAGCTTAAATGGACTCCAGAAGATGGTAGAGGACAGGAAGGCCTGGAGGAACGTTGTCCATGGGGTCACGATGGGTCGGACACGACCTCGCAACTAACAACAATATAAGGGGTGGCACTCATCTCCGTTTCAAGGCCATTCGGCATCTTAACTGCTGAGCCATTGTGCCTCCCCCAACTTGTAAGTAACCAATACAAAACGTGTATCAATTGGGACAAAAGTATTTATTTCCTTACTGCAGGGGTCTTCAAACTTGGCCCTTTTAGGACTTGTGGACTTCAACTCCCAGAATTCCTCAGCCAGGCACGTGTGCCTGGCTGAGGAATTCTGGGAGTTGAAGTCCACAAGTCCTAAAAGGGCCACGTTTGAAGACCCCTGCCTTTCTGTATGAGCAATATCATCAGGATATTTGAGAGAGCTCTAGAAAGGGTCTTATGTGTGAGAAAACGCCGATGTGGGATACACATTAGGTATCTGGAAGTTGATGGCACCAGAACATTGAAGTTTCAGAAGTGTCCTTCCTCTTAAGTAAAATGGGCAACGATTTCTGACTGCTTTATAGAAGTGACTTCTTCCATAGCTTTCCTGGTTTCAATATTTCCTTAAAACATTTCTTTCTACCTTTGAACTGTGATGTGGAAATTTGTAATACATACGCCAGCTTCCCCCACCCTCCCTGCTGGACAGAAGGTAAATATCTTGCATTATCCACTGGAGTGGCAGATGGGATTTGTTACCCGTTTGCACCGGAATGCTTAATTTAGTTAAACAGTGGGAGGTTAAAGATTTCTAAGCTTCTTCTATGTTTGTCACTGATTAGTTAATTCATGTGAGCAATAGCACTTAGACCAGTGGTTCTCAACCTTTTTAATGCCGCAACCCCCAACCGGTCGTAAGTCGAGGACTAAACCGGTCGTAAGTCGAGGACTAAACTGGTCGTAAGTCGAGGACTACCCAACCGGTCGTAAGTCGAGGACTTTCCCTGCCTGGGAGCGCCGCGCATGCGTGGTTCCGCCCCCTGCGCCGGCCGAGGCGTAGCTGGCAAGCGGCAGAGACGGAGCAGGCCGACCACCAGCTGGCCCAGCTCAAGGGAGGTAAGGCACTCGCCGGAAAAGGGGAAAAAAATGGACAAAAAAAATGGCGGACAGCCTTGCTTGGCAACCCCCGTGAAATGGTCGATCGACCCCAAATGGGGTCGCGACCCATAGGTTGAGAACCGCTGACTTAGACTTATATACCGCTTCACAGTGCTTTACAGCCCCCCTCTAAGCACTTTACAGAGTCAGCTTATTGCCCCCTCCTCAACAATCTGGGTCCTCCTTTTATCAACCTCAGAAGGATGGAAGGCTAAGTCAACCTTGATAAGCAAGGTCAGAATCGAACTGCTGGCAGTGGGCAGAGTCAGCCAGCAATATTGCATTCTAACCATTGCACCACCATGGCTCTTTTATCAATGATGCTCGTCGGTCCCGACACTGCAACCGATTCGGTTTTTTATGGCCTAACTTTTTTTTTTTAATACAAGGCATAGTTTATTTCACATTGTGTCTCCCTTGCTTTTCTACGTTTTGCTGACACGTTTCCCTATTATTTCAATTTTGGGGTGTGTGATGGGTTTAATCCGCGAATTAAAATGGGTTACGCTACCACCGTCCAGCACTGGGCCCCTAGAGATGCTCATGTCAAAGCTGCTAACGTCGGATGTTTTGCATTGACAACAGATGAAAATGTAGCCATCTTTTTCCCTTTCGCTTTTAGAGTTAGATGATGCTGGGAGGGGGGGGGAATGTGAATGAGAGTCTAGCTAGACCAGGGGTAGGCAACCTTGGCTCTTTTAGGACTCATGGACTTCAACTCCCCAAATTCCTGAGCCAGCCATGCTGAGGGGAAAGGGAGAGGTTTCCAAGCTGAGCCATGCTGGCTCAGGAATTCTGGGAGTTGAAATCCACGAGTCATAGAAGAGCCAAGGTTGCCTACCCCTGAGCTAGACATAACAACACTAAACTTAGCGTGAGAATCAAGGTTATTGAGCCCAGAGCTGATAAAGAATTGGTGGGCTGGAGAACTGGAGAGGAAGCCAGTGCTTCAAGCTAATTGGGGAATGTGATTTATGACTGTTTATTGGAGGAGGGAATTGTGCTTTGATACTATGCGCCCAGGGGAGGGGAAGTCAGTTTTTGGCTTCGATTATGCAGTGCCGATATTATGCTACTCGAATAAAAGATTCTTTAAGGTAAACAATGCCTCAGAGTTCTTTTGAAGAGTTTCATCTGTCAGAACCATGACAGCTCACAGGAGCAATCGAAGATCAAAGGAAGGAAGAAGCCGGCTCTCATTCATTCATTCATCGGAGTTCAGGTTCACCCTGGCAGGGGGTGCCGGGGTGTGAAGCATCCCCAAGGCCTCTGTTGTGAGTCTGTGCCAGCCACTGGACCTGGCAGCTGAATCCGGGGAATCAGAAGAGGAGGAGGGGCCTGGAGAGCCGCCAGAATCGGAGGAAGGCTCTGATGAGCTCCAGGACTTACAATCTGATGAAGAACCTGGCCCCTCCAATCATGCTCATGCTGTGCGGGGAAGCTGAGTTAGACTCTGAGGACTCACAGCTGGAAGACATTATAGACACTCACAAACGCAGACAGGCAACAAGAGCAGAACAGAGGGAGGCAATGGGGCGGCTCCAAGGGAGGAGGAGAAGGCATTGAGAAGCCACGCCTTGGGGCTGCATAATGAAAAGGGAAGGTGTGGCCAGTGCTGGTTGCTGAAGGCAACCGTTTGCAAAGGACTCAAGTTTCATGGAGTCCTGTTTTCCTTGCCTGTGAACAATTCTCCGTTTGAATCGTGTTCTGTTTGCCTTTGGACAATTCTCCGTTTGCATTGTGTTTTGTTTGCCTTTGCTTTTGGGACATTTTGCAGGTCTGTACCTAATTAACAAAAGGGGTTTGTTTTCCCTGCATTTCCAGCCTACTTGTTAAAAGAGGGTTTCGTCCTTGTGAGTTAACAAGGACTCACATAGGCTGGGACAGAACAGCCTCCCCCCTGCGGGCCTGATACAGGGAGGGCACGATCTGTCTGCTGAAGGCGGTACAGGACGGGAGCTTATAGCTGGGGGCAAGCAACTTCAGGAGGTGCTGGAAACCCGCCTCTTCCACCCTGCTGAAGGGCTGGTCGTCCAGAGTCACCATCCGGGCAACAGCACGGGTCACTTCCGACGGCTTTGGACCAGCCTGCTTTTTCCCGGGTGACCTCTTCTTCGTCCAGCCCTGCGGCAGGGCAGGCCCCTTCGCCTTTTGGCTGGTTGGCGACACAGTTCGTGGCGCAGCCACGACAGCCGGAACGAAGTTGGCGTGATGCCTCTGCAGATGTTTCAGCAACCCCGATGTGGAAAAACGTTTTGAATTCTTGCCTCGGCTGATGCGCCTCTTGCAGTGCGTGCAGATGCCGTAGCAGGGTTCCTCTGAATCCAACTCAAAGTGATTCCACACGACGCTGTGCTCCGGACTGGTGCGGGGTCTCTTGAGGGTGGGCGGTTTGCTCGAGAGGGTTTTCCGCACCCCATGACCGCCCTCCCTGAGAAGGGAATCTGGAACAGGTGTTCTCCGGTATCTCTTCCGGTGAACGTCTGCCAGCTCATCACATTCTTTTCCCACCCCAACTGGTGGCCCTCCTTGCGGCTCAGATCTTCCTTCCAGCCTCTTGCGTCTTGCAGGCACGCGGTCGTAGCTAGTGTGCGGTTCCATCCTGCAAGCGTCCTCTGTTTCGGTTTCTCCCTCCTGAGAAATCTCAACTTTGATGTAATTTCCCATTTCATTTCCTGGGGGAGACAAAAGGGGCACTTTAATCACGCTGCCAAGGGACAAATAAGGTGCCGAAGGTTCAACTTGCTCGCCAGTTCTTGCAAAACCGTAAAACAAAACCAAACAAACGGTACTATAGGAAGGCTCCGACCGGCATCAGGGCCAAAGTACAGGGAGTCCTCAATTTACGGACCCACAACGGAGCCCAAAATTTACACTGCTAAGTGAGATGTTTGTTAAGTGAGTTTTGCCCCATTTTACGACTTTTCTTGCCACCTTTGTTTGTTAAGCGAGTCACTGCATTGGTTAAATTAGGAGCATGGTTGTTAAGTGAATCTGGCTTTAACTTGGCTTGTCAGACAATCACCAAAGGGGATCACCTGACCCCGGGACACGGCAAGCGTCACAAATGTGAGTCAGCTGTCAAGCATCTGCATGTAAATCACACGACCCTGGGGATGCTGCAGCGGTCGTAAGTCTGAAAAATGGCCGTAAGTCCCTTTTTTTCACTACCATTGAAACTTCGAACGGTCACTAAGCCAACTGTTGTAAGTCAAGGACCGCCTGTACTTTGGGCTAGAGAAGGGAAAAGGAGAAGCTATTTTCAAGATATTCTCCTAAGCGCCTGAAGGCAGGACAAGAAGCAACGGATGGAAACTGACCAAGGAGAGAAGCAACCTAGAACTAAGGAGAAACTTCCTGACAGTTAGAACAATTAACCAGTGGAACAACCTGCCTCCAGAAGTGGTGAATGCTCCAACACTGGAAGTTTTTAAGAAGAGACTGGACAGCCATTTGTCCGAAATGGTATATTATATTTATTTTTGTCTCCAAAAGACCCACTAGGGCAGTGATGGCGAACCTTTGAGACTGAGTGCCCAAACTGCAACCCAAAACCCACTTATGCATCATCAAGTGCCGGGTGGGTGTGGCCCATTGGCTGGATGTGGTCCATTGGGTGGGCGTGGCCAATTGGGTGGGCGTGGCTGTGGTGGTAACAGCAGACTGGGTGGGACTAAAAAGTTCAATCAATCAATTCCAACTTTGCAAGATCTTTTTTTTTCCCATGAGAAGTTGAAATTGACTGATTGAACCTTTTTTTTTTTTGTACACGGCGGCGGAGGCCTAAAGCGAAAAGGTTTTATAAAACCCAGCTGAAGGCCTAGGACTGGGGCGATGGCACGCGTGTCCACAGAGAAGGCTCTGAGTGCCGCCTCTGGCACCCGTGCCATAGGTTCGCCACCACTGCACTAGGGCTTAATTTTCAGGGGATGTTTTATTTTTTTCATGTACAGGAGGTGGCAAGTGGGCTGCGCCTGATGGTGACTGGCAGCAGGTACAGCCTGCCGGCCCTGGGCCGGTGCACTCTGGGACTGCAAAGCCCGCACAGCACAGGCATCCCACCGTCCATCCCACCGTCTGCTTTCCTGCAGCTGCAATGGGACACTTTGGGGCCCCACAGCCAGGCCACCCCTGCCCTGCCCCTTGCCTTGCCTCCCCTCGCAGAGGCAGCACCAACAGCAGCAGCCCTGTCCAGCAGGAGCCCTGCCGCCCTCAGCCTCCTCCCCCCCAGACCAGGAAGCAGAGCCCAAGGTCCACCGGCCCAGCCCTCTCCATCCCACCGTCTGCTTTCCTTCAGCTGCAATGGGACAGGTAGTTGTGCAGCGTGTCCGGTGGGATGGGGCTCCCGCCATGAGGCAGGCATGGGGTGGTGGAGCTGCCCCACGCATCCCGCACCCGCACACTTTGCCCCCCCCAACCAGGCCCCCCCTGCCCTGCCCCTTGCCTCCCCTCAGAGGGGCAGCACCAACAGCAGCAGCCCCGTCCAGCTGGAGCCCTGCCCCCCCCCCAGACCAGGAAACAGCCCAACGAAGGAGAGCAAGCAAAGCAGGAGCTCAAGAGACCCCTGGATCCCCCCCAGCCCTGCCCGAGCCCCCCCCGGGCAACCACAATGCCTAACCCTAAACTTCCCCCACAGGACATCCACAACGACTAACCCTCAAACACACACACATAAACACAAAAACACACACAGGCAACCAGAATGCTGATGTATAACGATCTACATTTATTCAAATACAGTCATGTCGTCTTCTTCTGCAATATCGTCATAACTCTCCAAACCCCGAATTCCGGCCTGAGTTTCTCGCAACTCCGTTTCCTCCAGAACCATCGGCCCCAATCGCTCGTGTCCAGCAACGGAGCTCTCTTTGAAGGAGCCCTTCTTGTCCACGTAGCCTGCTCGGAGTGCGTCGGCCACACGGCTGCCTGTGATTTTATCCCACGAGTTCTTCACCCACGTCACGACCTCCGGCAGGCCAGGCTTCGCCAAGTTTCCTCCTTGATCTCTCTCCGTTCTATTTTCCATGTAGTCGTTGATTTCCCTGTGCAAGTGGTCCTTGAACGGCTTGCTTATCGCGATATCCAGAGTCTGGAGATAGGTAGTCATTCCCGCCGGAATCGTTATTTGGTCTATTCCTCTCTCTGCGAGGAACTTCTTCATGTCTTTTGCGCGGTGAGTGCTGGCTGAATCCCAAACCAGCAGACCCCTTTGCCCGCCTCGCAAAACAAGGGGCAGCATTAAATCGACCCACGTCCTTATAACGGCTTGCGTGCACCAGGCTTTTTCGGTTTCGAGAACGTAAATGTCTGAAATACATTCAAGCTTGTCTCTCGCGCCCTTGGTGACGATGAGAGGTGGGGCTTTCGTTCCGTCCAGACGAATGGCCAAAATGCAGGTGACCCGTGCGCCTTCGTAACCAGGGGAGGGAACGCAGATTGACGAGGCCCCCCTCTGGTCCGCTGTGGTTTCAGACCCTGGGCCCACAAACACCGCCGTTTCATCCATGGCAATCATGTTGGAGAGCTGGTACTGGGAAAAGTCGAGGCCGTCCACATAAGACTTGAACGCAAGCGCACGTTTAAGAAGCTCGGCGTCTTCCAGCTTGAACGGCGCCGTCGATCTTCTGAGAGACAGTTCATATCGCTGAAGGAAGTAATCCAGCCAGTGCTGTGAGGCTTTGAATTCCGGGGAGATTTCTAACTGCGATGCCATCGCCAGGGCAAAGGCTTGAATGTCGGCCCTGCGCACGACCAAAGCCTTTGCTCTCCGGTCAGCGATCCATTCGCAGACGTTGTCTTCCAGTTCGGGAAATAACGGCTGCCGGCCTGATCCGCACTTGCGCTTCTTGGCGTTTCCCTCGTCCACTTGCTGGCTGAGGTTCTCGTACTCCGCTCGCCATTTCCGGACCATTCGGACAGCCAGCTTCCTCTCTTTGCAGAAAGCCGTAAGGTTCTTGCCGCGAGAGTCCTCCACGATGGCTTTCTTGAACTCGACGGAGTAGCTGTTTCTTTTTGCACTCATCTTGTCTGGGGGTCAAAATATTATTCCCTTTAAATCTACCGTTAAATCAGGGGGGGGTGTCAAACTCGATTTCATTGAGGGTTAGGCATTGTGGTTACCCTGGGGGGCCCCCCGGGTGGGTCTGGGGGAGATCCAGAGGTCTCTAGCACAGAGCTTTTCAACCTTTTCACCCATAGTACCACTTTTAGGATATGGCAACATCCGAGTACTACCAGTCGCCTAGCAAGGTGTCAAAAACTTGATGACAAAAAAAAAAGGGAAAAAGTGATAAAGTACAGGTAGTCCTCACCTTACAACAGTTCGCTTAGTAACTGTTCGAAGTTACAATGGCACTGAAAAAAGTGCCCCCCAAGCCACAGCCGAGCAAGACACCTGCCTGCCCGCCCGCCCAGCGGCGCTCTTCCTCCTGTCTGAGGTTTTCATTGTTTTGAGCATTTCTGTTGAGGATTGGCAATGGGGATGGGGTGGCGGGTGTTTGGTTTTTATTCCCCCCTGTCTGCTGGGTGGTTGCAGCAGGTTTTGGTCACTTCACATGACCCTGGGACACTGTGACTGTCATAAATATGAATCAGTTGCCAAGCATCTGAATGTAAATCACAAGACCCTGGAGATGCTGCAATATTCCAGCTGATCGGCGCTTCTTCTGGGCTCAGCAGAAGCTCCAGGATCAGCGCCGAGCTCCAGCTGGAGCCTGGCGCTGATCCTGGCGCTTCCACTGAGCCCCGACAGCCCTGCAGCTCCAGCCGTCTCTCGCTCAGGCTTGTGCGGTGCTGCCACCGGTTCAGCTCATTCCCCTCCCCAGCTACCACTTTTCTAATATGGTCGCGTACCACCTGCCAGGTGCCAATGTACCACAGGTGGTACCTGTACCACTGGTTGAAAAGCCCTGCTCTAGCAGAGCGGGGTGGGTACCAGGGCATGATCCACCTGAGGAGCCTTGCCGATCCTCTCGGCCTGGCCCTTGAGCTCCTGCTGTACTCGCTCTCTTTGCCTGGGATGGGCTTCCCGGTCAGGGGGAGGGGGCTGAGGAGTGGTGGGGCTTCTGCTGCTGCCACCGCGGCAAGGTGAGGCAGGGTGGGGGAGTGGCATGGCTGCAGAGCCCTGAGGTGTGTGGGGTGTGGGCACACGGGGCAGCTCCACCCCCACCCACCTGACTTGCTTCATCTGGTGGCGGCGCCACGGGCCCGCTGGACGCGACACACAGCCGCCTGCCCCATTGCAACCTCTGGCAAGTAGACAGTGGGATGAAGTGGGCAGGTGGCTGCGCGGCACGTCCGGTGGGCTGGATTGCACGCCTCATCCCGCCCCCCCCATGCCTCTGCCTGCTCCTTGGAGGGCTGGACCGGCAATAGCAGCGCTCCTACTCAGCTGTGCTGCACGGGCTTCTTAGCCCCAGAGCATGCCGGCTAAGGGGCTGCGGTTGCTGCCAGACACCGTCGGCCCCCGCGTGCTCGTTGCCGCGAGTTCATCGGTTTACATATAGGTACCTTTACCTCTTGCTCAAAGGTGCCCGCTTGGGTACAGTATGTACACTTAATTATAATTTATATTGTCATTTATTTTAAGTATAAACGTCAACAATATTATTTACAGTATTTATATTTAATTATATACTGACATTATTTTATCATTCAACACGTCCGTCGTGGGTTGCAACGGACGTCTGGCTGGCAATCTTAACGGGTTTATTTTTGGGGTAGAGCTTCTATTACGCGCACCCTGAAAAAGCACGTTAGGGCTTATTTTTCTGGCTGGGTCTTATTTTTGGGGGAAAACCGATCGTAATCCGGTTGTTAAGAGAATCTGGCTTCCCCCATTGACTTTGCTTGTCAGAAGGTCGCAAAAAGCTGACTCCGTGTCCTTGGGACACAGCCAACGGTTGTAAATAGGAACCAGCTTGCCAAGCATCTCAATTCTGATCAGGTGGCCGCGGGGGATGTGGCATAGATTGTAATGGTGGAAAAAGGTCGTATGTCTCTTTTTCAGTGCCGCTGTAATTGTGAACGGTCACTAAATGAACTGCTATAAGTTGAGGACTACCTACGATCTATCTCAGGGGTCCCCAACCCCCGGTCTATGGACCGGTACCGGGCTGCGGCATGCCAGCAACCGGTCCGCACAAGCAAAGCCCCATCTGCGGGATGCAGGCAGCAGGCAAAACCACGCCCCCTCCGGTCCGCGGAAAAACCTCTCTCCACGGAACCGGTCACTGGTGCCCAAAAGGTCGGGGACCTCTGATCTATCTGATCTGTTCGCACAATGCAAGAAGCATTGAGATTTTAATAACAAGATGGAGAGAAATGAACTTCTCTAATTCCTGGGATGCCAAGTCTATTACTGTTACTATTATTATTTGAAGGTCTAAGCCAGGGGTAGGCAACTTTGGCTCTTTTATGACTCGTGGACTTCAACTCCCAGAATTCCTGAGCCGGCCATGCTGAGGGGACAGGGAGAGGTTTCCAAGCTGAGCCATGCTGGCTCAGGAACTCTGGAAGTTGAAGTCCACGAGTCATAAAAGAGCCAAGGTGGCCTACCCCTGGTCTAAGCGCCAAAAAGTGGATTTCCTAAATTCTCTTGTCTTCTGAAAACCTGGAGGTGACGGCGGCACTGTCCCAGTTGGTGACCACTACAGTAGAGTATCCCAAACAAGCAGATGACCCTCCACCATCTCCATCAGCTCTTTCCCAGTCCCTCTTAGCCTCGCATAGACATGCTCAGATGATGGGTCCCTGACCATTCCAGGATGGCTATTTTTCATGTACAGGTGGTCCTCAACTTAACGACCGCAATGGAGCCCAAAATTTCTGCTGCTAAACGGGCCGGATGCTAAGTTAGTTTTGCCCCATTTTATGCCCCCCTTCCTGGCCACAGTTCTTAAACGAATCACCGCGGCTGATCAAGTTAGGAACAAGGTTGTTAAGTGAATCTGGCTTAACTCCGTTGACTTTGCTTCGCAAAAGACGACCACGTGACCCGGGACACTGCAAACCGTTATAAATATGAGTTGGTTGACAAGCGTCTGAATTTTGATCACATGACCCTGGGGACGCTGCAGGGGTCTTTTAAGTATGAAAAACGGCCTTCCGTCACTTTTTTTTAAAGTGCCGTTGTAACTTCGAACGGTCTCTAAATGAATGGTTTGAAGCTGAGGGCCACCCGCATTGTATTCTCCCAGATTTATGTTTAACTAGACCAGGGGGGTCTTCAAACTTGGCCCTTTTATGACTTGTGGACTTTGACTCTATTCTATTCTATTCCTATTTCATCCCATATTCTATTCTATTCTATTCTATTCCTATTTCATCCCATATTCTATTCTATTCTATTCTATTCTATTCCATCTCTCTCATTCTATTCTATTCTATTCTATTCTATTCCATTCCATCTCTCTCATTCTATTCTATTCTATTCTATTCTATTCTATTCCATTCCATTCCATTCCATCTCTCTCGTTCTATTCTATTCTATTCTATTCTATTCTATTCTATTCTATTCCATTCCATTCCATTCCATCTCTCTCGTTCTATTCTATTCTATTCTATTCTATTCTATTCTATTCTATTCTATTCTATTCCATTCTCCATATTTTATTCCATATTCTATTATTCTATTCTATTTTCAATATTCTATTCTCTATTCTCTCTTCTCTTCTCTTCTCTTCTTAAGCAAAACAGTTACTAAGTGATTTTTAAGAAGAGACTGGACAGCCACCTGTCCGAGATGGTATAGGTTCTCCTGCTTAAGCAGGGGGCTGGACTAGAAGACCTCCAAGGTCTCTTCCATATTCTATTCTATTTTCCATATTTTATTCCATATTCTATTCTATTCTATTCTATATTCTATTCTTTTCTATTCTATTTTCCATATTCTATTATTCTATTCTATTCTATATTCCATATTCTATTCTATATTCTATTCTATTTTCCATATTCTATTATTCAATTCTATTCTATATTTCATATTCTATTCTATATTCTATATTCTATTCTATTCTATTTTCCATATTCTATTATTCTATTCTATTCTATATTCCATATTCTATTATTCTATTCTATTCTATATTCCATATTCTATTCTATTCTATTTTCCATATTCTATTATTCTATTCTATTCTATATTCCATATTTTATTCTATATTCTATTCTATATTCTATTCTATTTTCCATATTCTATTATTCTATTCTATTCTATATTCCATATTCTATTCTATATTCTATTCTATTTTCCATATTCTATTATTCTATTCTATTCTATTTTCCATATTCTATTCTATATTCTATATTCTATTTAATTCTATTCTATTCTGGAATTCTGGGAGTCGAAGTCCACAAGTCATAAAAGGGCCAGGTTTGAAGACCCCTGAGCTAGACTTAAGTGGGAAGAAGTTAACATCCATTTACGCTGGAGGACGGAAAACCGTCTCTCGATGAGTTCCCTTCCCTTCTAAAAATTAGAAATTCAGTCTAATCAAATTAGATCTGCGTAATATTTTTTTTGGGGGGGGGATGCTCTGCATCCAAGAAGACAGCCTTACCCGAAGCATCTCTGTCCGTGGGGTTGCCGGCCTCCTGCAGGACTTGCCAGAGCATAGTCCGTTGGCCTGGTTGGGTCACGCCCTGCTGGACAATTTGCAAAGGTCCTCCAGTGTCCATGAGTTCCCTGGATCCCTGCAAACAGCAAGAGACACCAAACTTTTTCAATATTTTGCGGTTTGACTACCCCGTTTCCCCGAAAGTAAGCCCTACCCCGAAAATAAGGCCTAGTTTTGGGGTGAGGCACACCCCTAAAAATCAAGCTGGGGCGGGGGGGTGGAGCTGCCCCACGCGCCCCACATCCACTCACCTTGCAGCCAGGCCTCTCCTTGCAAGCCCACTTCTTCTGAGGCGTCTTCTGCAGCCAGGCCTGCATTTCTCAGTCACAGGCCTTTCCTGAAGGCCTCTGCAGCTGAGAACCGAGCTACGGATTCAATCCGTAGCTTGGTTCTGCAAGACCTCTGCAGCCAAGAACCAAACTGTGGATTGAATCCACAGCTCGGTCCTCGGCTGCGTAGGCCTTCCGGAAAAGCCCGGCTGCAAAATGCAGCTGCAGAATGAAGCTGCTCCTTCGGCCCCAGAAGAAGTGGGCCGACTGGGCAGGGCTGTCGTTGCCAGAGTTGAGTATAAAAGACACCCCCTCCCCTGAAAATAAGAGCTGGTGCCTCTTTTGGAGGCAAATAAAATAAAATAATAAAATAAAATAAAATAAAATAAATAAAATAAAATAAAATAAAATAAAATAAAATAAAATAAAATAAAATAAAATAATAAAATAAAATAAAATAAAATAAAATAAAATAAATAAAATAAAATAAAATAATAAAATAAAATAATAAAATAAAATAAAATAATAAAATAAAATAAATAAAATAAAATAAAATAAAATAAATAAAATAATAAAATAATAATAAAATAAAATAATAAAATAAAATAAAATAAAATAAAATAAAATAAAATAATAATAAAATAAAATAAAATAAAATAAAATAATAAAATAAAATAAAATAAAATAAAATAATAAAATAAAATAAAATAATAAAATAAAATAAAATAAGACCCGATCTTATATTCGGGGAAACACGGCTATCAGCAAAGATTGTTGTTGTTGTTAGTTGTGAAGTCGTGTCCGACCCATCGCGACCCCATGGACAACGTTCCTCCGGGCCTTCCTGTCCTCTGCCATCTTCTGGAGTCCATTTAAGCTCAGGCCTACTGCTTCAGTGACTAATCCAGCCACTTCATTCTCTGTCGTCCCCTTCTTCTATTGCCCTCCATCTTTCCCAGCATTAGGCCCTTCTCCAGTGAGTCCTTCCTTCTCATTAAGTGGCCAAAGTACTTGAGTTTCAACTTCAGGATCTGGCCTTCTCAAGAGCAGTCGGGGTTGATCTCCTCTAGGACTGACCGGTTTGATCCACCTTGCAGTCCAGGGGACTCGCAGGAGTCTTCTCCAGCACCATAGTTCAAAGGCCTCAATTCTTTGGCGCTCAGCCGTTCTTATGGTCCAGCTTTCACAGCCATACGTTGCAACTGGGAAAACCATACACACACTTGTCTATGGAGATTCTCAGTCATCCAGGTCGTGGTTGTCCCGGATCAGGAGGATCTTCGGCCAACACAACATACGTGCAAACACCCAAGAATACCCTAAGGCAGAAGCTTGTCCGCCCCAAGGATAAAGCACCCAGACACAAACTGAGCCATGTGGCATTTACAGTACAATGCAGTGAGCCCTGTGCAGATCTGTACATCGGGGAAACAAAAAGCCACCATTTTGTAAACACGTGGCACGACAGAGGAGAACAAACCCATCAGGACAAGATTCAGCAGTCCGTCTGCTTTTAAAAAACAAAGGCCGCTCTTTCGAAGGCAGCAAAGTCTCCACATTTTGGACAGAGAGGAGCGCTGGTTTGAAAGAGGGGTCACAGAGGCCCTCTGTGTCGAAACTGAACAGCCCTCTCTCCACAGAAGGGGAAGGGATATGACATCAGTATCTCCAGTCTACAGCACAGTCCTTTCAGCTGTTCCAAGAAGGCTCCACCCCCATTTGCATTCTGATAGTATGTTTTAAATGTGTGTTATGTATGTGTACCCTTTGAGAGGAAACAACTAAATTTCATTTTTAATGTGTGCCATTGTGCCCACAGGAAAAACATGTCAATAAAGGTTCTCTCTCTCTCTCTCTCTCTCTCTCTGATCTATCTGTCCATCCGTCTATCTATCTATCTCCATCTGTCTATCTATCTTCGATCTATCTATCTATCTATTTATCTATCTATCTGTCTGTCTGTCTGTCTGTCTGTCTGTCTGTCTGTCTATGTATCTAATCTATCTATCATCTTTCATCCGTCTGTCCGTCCGTCCATCTATCATATCCATCCATCCATCCATCCATCCATCCATCCCTATCTATCTATCTATCCATCCATCCATCCATCCATCCATCCATCCATCCATCCATCCATCTATCTATCTATCTATCTATCTATCTATCTATCTATCTATCTATCTATCTCTATCATCTATCCGTCCGTCTGTCTATCATCTATCTATCTGTCCATCTGTCCATCCGTCTGTCCATCTGTCTGTCCATCCGTCTGTCCATCCGTCTGTCCATCCGTCTGTCCATCCGTCTATCCATCCATCCATCCATCCATCCATCCATCCATCCATCCATCCATCCATCCATCTATCTATCTATCTATCTATCTATCTATCTATCTATCCCTATCTATCTATCTGTCCGTCCGTCCATGTCTGTCTATCATCTATCTGTCCGTCCGTCCGTCCGTCCGTCCGTCCGTCCGTCCGTCCGTCCGTCCGTCCGTCCATCCATCCATCCATCCATCCATCCATCCATCCATCCATCCATCCATCCATCTATCTATCTATCTATCTATCTATCTATCTATCTATCTATCTGATTCAGGTGACCCTGAGGGCACAGATAAACCCCCAAGTGACCTCAACAACTCTCTTAAAAGGATGCAAATGACCAGTTGTCTGAAAGGAATATAAATCCTTCCATTCCCCACCATCCAGTCAGAGCTCAAGAAGCTTCTTGGGTGAGAAAGCGAAAAATCTTCAAAGAAAAACAAGAAAGTCCAATTGCCTCTTGAAAAAAGCACTTTTGGGATACACACATGTCCCTTGAGGCCAACAAACTCACCATCCCATCAAGATTTTGCCAAAAAAACAACAAAAAAACCCCTCCCTCAGTGTGAAGGCAAAACTTCCTCAGAACGTGTTCTCCTATAAACAATTGCCATGATGTCTACAAAGGATTGTTTATGTATAGGTAGTCCTCAACTTACGAGAGTTTGTTTAGTGACTGTGGGAAGTTACAATGGCATTGAAAAAAAGACGATTTATGACTGTTTTTCACGCTTAGCATCTCCATGGTCACATGATCAAAATTCAGCTGCTTGGCGGCCGACTCATATTTATAACGGGCGCAGTGTCCCCGGGGTCATATGACCCCTTTTTGCGACTCTCTGACCGGCAAAGTCCATGGGGAAGCCAGTTTCACTTAACAACCGTGTTACTAACTTAACGACCGCAGGGATTCATTTTAACAACCGTGGCAAGAAAGGTCATACTGTGGGGCCAAATTTATTTAGCTGTCTCACTTAGCCACATAAATTTTTTGGGCTCCAGTGTGGTCGTAAGTCGAGGACTACCCGTACACGATAAAACGTGACGCATACCTCTTTCCCGTCAGTCTGGCCCACTTCTTCACGAGGAGAGGGCAAAGGAGAGAGATCTGGAGGCTGGAATCCGTTGACTAGGCGGAAGGGAAAAAAAAAAGAGAGATTTTAATAGGGGATTTCAAAATGGAAAGTCTTTTACTTGTTCGTTCCTCAAAAAGTATCATAAAAGAGGGTAGGGGACCAGTTTCCAAGGAGAAGCGGCTTCTAAATCAATGACAAGTCTGATTCTCTTAACAACCACGTTGCTAATTTAACAGCACTGATTCACCTCACAACGGTAACGAGATTGTCGAATGGGGCAGCGCTCACTTAACAACTGTCTTGCTTCACGACGGAAACTTTGGGCTCCGCTGCGGTCATATCTCAAGGACTGCCTGTATACCAAAGATTAACCAGTGGGACAGCTTGGCCTCCAGAAATCGTGGGTGCTCCATCACTGGAGATTTTTAAGAAGAGGCTGGATAGTCACTTGTCTGAGATAGTATATAGGTTCTCCTGCTTGAGCAGGGGGCTGGACTAGAAGACCTCCAAGGTCCCTTCCAGATTCTATTCTATTCTATTCCATTCCAAATATTCTATTCTATTCTCCATGCTATTCTCTATTGTATTCTATTCTATTCTCTATTCTACTCTCTATTGTATTCTATTCTATCCTAAATATTCTATTCTATTCTATTCTATTCATTCTATTCTCTATCCTATCCTATTTTCTATTGTATTCATTCTATTCTCTATCCTTCTCTGTTCTATTCTCTATCCTTCTCTATTATCTATTCTATTCATTCTATTTTCTATCCTTATCTATTCTATTCTATTCTATTCTATTCTATTCTATTCTATTCTATCCCAAATATTCTATTCTATTCTATTTTCTATTCTATTCTATATTCTATTCGTTCTCTATCCTATCCTATTCTATTATCTCTTCTCTTCTCTATTCTATCCGACCAGCTTAGATCCTGCACTCTTTGCAGCAATGATCTTGCATAGACTCCATAAAAATGAATTGCGCCAGCTAAGAATGAAATATATGAGAAAGATTCTGATTCTAATGACATGCTTAGATACAGAGTCGTCTATTGCAGGGCTTTTCAACCAGTGGTACGGGTACCACCTGTGGTACATTGGCACCTGGCAGGTGGTACGCGACCATCCTAGAAAAGTGGTAGCGGGGGAGGGGAATGAGCTGAACCGGTGGCAGCACCGCACAAGCCTGAGCGAGAGATGGCTGGAGCTGCAGGGCTGAGCGGAAGCGCCAGGATCAGTGCCAGGCTCCAGCTGGAGCTCGGCGCTGATCCTGGTGCTTCTGCTCTGAAGAAGCACCAATCAGCTGGAAAGCAGCACTGATCCTGGTGCTTCTGCTGAGCCCAGAAGAAGCGCCAATCAGCTGGAATGTTGCAGCATCTCCAGGGTCTTGTGATTTACATTCAGATGCTTGGCAACTGATTCATATTTATGATGGTCACAGTGTCCCAGGGTCATGTGAAGTGACCAAAACCTGCTACAACCACCCAGCAGACGGGGGGAATAAAAACCAAACACCCCCTCACCCCACCCCCACTGCCAATCCTCAACAGAAATGCTCACAACAATGAAAACCTTGGACAGGAGGAAGAGCGCCGCCGGGTGGGCAGGCAAGTGTCTTGCTCGGCTGTGCCTTGGGGGGCACTTTTTTCAGTGCCATTGTAACTTCGAACAGTCACTAAGCGAACTGTTGTAAGGTGAGGACTACCTGTACTTTATCACTTTTTTCCTTTTTTTTTTTTTTTGGTCATCAAGTTTTTGACACCTTGCTAGGCGACTGGTGGTACTCGGATGTTGCCATATCCTAAAAGTGGTACAATGGGTGAAAAGGTTGAAAAGCCCTACTCTATTGCTAAGATTCATCAAGAGCCCCTCTGGGAAGGAGATGGGAGGTTAAAAAAATTTTACGGATTGGTCGATGGATTGACCGACACCTACATACATCGCGGCCAAAGTTTTACAGGTCTGACCAGTTGCAAGAATAGAACAGAGGTGCAAACAATGATCCTTGACTGTCCACTAATAATGCCCAAATTATCTCCTTCGCCAGGCTGGAAGAGGCTGAAGGCATTTTGCCCCTGGCTCCTCTCCCCCAAATTGGGTCGTCCGTTTAAAAACTCACGAAAGGAAAAGGTAGAGAGGAAAAATATGATAAGAGCTTCGGATTTCTGACCCAGCAATTTGGCATCCACATCTGGCTCAGCTGAGGCGTTCGGGGGCTCGTTCTCCGCCACTGGGAAATCCACGGGCTCTTCTTTTAACGGAACCTGAAAGAAGAAACAGAATGGCACAATTGGGGAGGGGGGGGGGAAGAAGCTCAGAAAGTAATGTGGTTTGTGATTTATTTTTTTTTTAGCGGAAAAGGAGATCCGAGCAGCTTTTTTTGTTTTTTAAAAGAGGCTCTTTGAAAGTCCATTAGCTGTCTAATCCAGGGGTCCCCAACCTTGGCAACCTTAAGACCTGTGGACTTCAACTTCCAGAATTCCCTCAGCATGGCTGGCTCAGGAATTCTGGGAGTTAAAGTCCACAGGTCTTAAAGTTGCCACGGTTGGGGGACCCTTGGTCTAATCCAGTGGTTCTCAACCTTTTTAATGCCGCGACCCCAACCGGTTGTAAGTCGAGGACTAAACCGGTTGTAAGTCGAGGACTAAACCGGTCGTAAGTCGAGGACTAAACCGGTCGTAAGTCGAGGACTACCCAACCGGTCGTAAGTCGAGGACTTTCCCTGCCCGGGAGCGCCGCGCATGCGTAGTTCCGCCCCCTGCGCCGGCCGAGTCGTAGCTGGCAAGCGGCAGAGACGGAGCAGGCCGACCACCAGCTGGCCCAGCCCAAGGGAGGTAAGGTACCCGCTGGAAAAGGGGAAAAAAATGGCGGACAAAAAAAAGGCGGACAAAAAGAATGGCGGACAGCCTTGCTTGGTGACCCCCATGAAATGGTCGATCGACCCCAAATGGGGTCCCGACCCACAGGTTTAGAACCACTGGTCTAATCATTAGGCTAGGATTGCCAAGTTCCCTGCACCAGTGCCAGGATATATTTGGGATAAATGTAAGCAGCAGTCCAGTTATCATTGCACGCACACCCCTTATTTGTTTATTTTAAAGGCTTCCATAACAGCCCACGTTAGGCACCATAACTCTGGGTGGCTTTACAGACAATTCCCAGCTGAATTTTGCTGACTCCATAGGTCAGGGGTAGGCCACCTCGGCTCTTTTATGACTCCTGGACTTCAACTCCCAGAATTCCTGAGCCAGCCATGCTGAGGGGGAAAGGGAGAGGTTTCCAAGCTGAGCCATGCTGGCTCAGGAACTCTGGGAGTTGAAGTCCACGAGTCATAAAAGAGCCAAGGTTGCCTACCCCTGGTCTAGGGGATTGTTGGCTGCTTTGGCTCACTGGTTTACAGGTGAGTAAACCTGTAAGCCATTCATTTAATGACGCTTCAGAACTGCAACGGTGTTAGAAATAAGAAACCTCCAATTGGTACTTACGCTTGCAAGCGTGGCAATGTGTTTCTTAGGTCAGGTAATCAGCATTGCCTCCAGAAATTGTGGGCGCTCCATCACTGGATGTTTTTAAGAAGAGACTAGACAGTCACTTGTCTGAGATGGTATATAGGTTCTCCTGCTTGAGCAGGGGGCTGGACTAGAAGACCTCCAAGGTCCCTTCCTGCTCTATTCTATTCTATTCTATTCTATTCATTTTCTATTCTATTCTATTCTCTATTCTATTCATTCTATTCTCTATCCTTCTCTATTCTATTCTATTCTAATTCTATTTTCTATTCTATTCTATATTCTATTCTACTCTACTCTACTCTATTTTCTATTCTATTCTCTATTCTACTCATTCTATTCTCTATCCTTCTCTATTGTATTCTATTCTATTTTCTATTGTATTCTATTTTCTATTCTATTCTATTCTACTCTATTTTCTATTCTATTCTCTATTCTACTCATTCTATTCTCTATCCTTCTCTATTCTATTCTAATCTATTTTCTATTCTATTTTCTATTCTATTCTACTCTACTCTATTTTCTATTCTATTCTCTATTCTACTCATTCTATTCTCTATCCTTCTCTATTGTATTCTATTCTATTTTCTATTCTATTCTATTTTCTATTCTATTCTATTCTACTCTATTTTCTATTCTATTCTCTATTCTACTCATTCTATTCTCTATCCTCTATTCT
Organism: Protobothrops mucrosquamatus; assembly: GCF_001527695.2. Taxonomy (NCBI): domain Eukaryota; kingdom Metazoa; phylum Chordata; class Lepidosauria; order Squamata; family Viperidae; genus Protobothrops; species Protobothrops mucrosquamatus. Next base: position 44,746 of record NW_015390104.1, read on the forward strand.
ATTCTATTCTAATCTATTTTCTATTCTATTTTCTATTCTATTCTACTCTACTCTACTCTATTTTCTATTCTATTCTCTATTCTACTCATTCTATTCTCTATCCTTCTCTATTGTATTCTATTCTATTTTCTATTCTATTCTATTTTCTATTCTATTCTACTCTATTTTCTATTCTATTCTCTATTCTACTCATTCTATTCTCTATCCTTCTCTATTCTATTCTAATCTATTTTCTATTCTATTTTCTATTCTATTCTACTCTACTCTATTTTCTATTCTATTCTCTATTCTACTCATTCTATTCTCTATCCTTCTCTATTCTATTCTATTCTAATCTATTTTCTATTCTATTTTCTATTCTATTCTACTCTACTCTACTCTATTTTCTATTCTATTCTCTATTCTACTCATTCTATTCTCTATCCTTCTCTATTCTATATTCTATTCTATTCTATT
>NW_015390105.1:0-2999 GCF_001527695.2 Protobothrops mucrosquamatus
ACAATAGAAGTTTTAAAAATCATTAAAAATAAATATATAATCGGCCGCTACTACTAAAATTTGGCTAAAACCAATTTAAAATACCCCTAGGCCAGTCCTGCCCGCTGGAACAACCAGGTCTTAAGGGCGCGGCGGAAGGAGGGGAGATCCGGAATGACCCGGATCTCTGGGGGCAGCTCGTTCCAGAGGGTGGGTGCTCTGACAGAGAAGGCCCTTGCCCTGGGGGTCGCCAGCCGACACTGTCTGGCCGACGGCACCCTGATGAGGGCCTCTCTGTGGGAGCGTATCGGCCGGTGGGAAGCAATCTGTGGCAGAAGGCGGTCTCTTTTTTTACTTTTATGATATATATGTATATGTATGTATATGTATATGTATATATACCTATAATAAAGGTAAAAAGATATATGTCGTGTTATCTTCATTTTAGATATCAAAAGGGTTTTGCGGCTCCCAGTGTTTTCTTTTCGGTGGGAAACGGGTCCAAGTGGCTCTTTGAGTGTTTTGGGTTGCCTACCCCTGGCCTGGTCAGTCCTCAAAGCACCCCGCTTTCCGGTGGGTCCTCAGGGAGACCTTAAGTTGATGGCCTGGCTTAGCCCATAAAAGATCCATCTTGAGTTTCTGATTGCCTTCCTACTGGTTAAAAATGAATTGCAGTTGATCCTTCAAATGTGGACAGTGGTTGAGGGCACCTCCAGCTCAGCTTGGTATCCTCTGACGAGTGTTGAATCCAAAGATGGGGATTATGCAGTTTAGACAAAACAAGTCACAACTGCTTTCAGTGAAACCGCTTTGATGCCGGCGGTCTCTATTTTTAAAAGAAACTTACCATTGTTAGGCTGACAATCCATCTTCCCAATGCGTCTTCGCCTCCTTTCTTGCAAGTTAACTGCTGTGAGGAGGGGAGTTAATAATAATCGTGCCACCAGTTCAAGCTGTTCTCCTCACTTTTTCTTTTTTATTTCTGGAGTGCATTTTAAACAAACAAATGCAGACAACCCAGCTAGGAAGAGAAAAACCAAACAAAAAATAATAGCGGAGCAATGACTCTTTCTTTCTGTATTAGCTTAATACCCCCCCCTTTTCACTACGTGGGGATAGGCTCCCTCCTCCAATATTTGCCTGTAATAAGTCCCACATGGAGTGGGGCATGACCCCCCAAGTGAGTGCCAGTGGCTGAGGGTGGACTGGACTGAATCCCAGCCCAGCACCTCATCCTGCTGGCTGCCTTAAGGTGGACCTCAGGGTCCAGGGGGAGGAACGACTGCCCCATCTAGCTCTATAATAATAATAATAATAATAAAGTTGGAAGGGACCTTGGAGGTCATCGAGTCCAACCCCCTGCTCAGGCAGGAAACCCTACACCAGTGATGGCGAACCTTTTAGAGACTGAGTGCCCAAACTGCAACCCAAAACCCACTTATGCATCGTTGGGTGCCGGGTGGGTGTGGCCCATTGGCTGGGTGTGGCCAATTGGGTGGGTGTGGCCCTTTGGGTGGGCGTGGCTGCAGTGGTAACAGCGGACTGGGTGGGACTAAAAAGTTCAATCAATTCCAACTTTGCAAGATCTTTTTTTTCCCGCGAGAAGGTGAAATTGACTGATTGAACCTTTTTTTTTTTTTTTTTTTTTTGCACATGGCAGTGGAGGCCTAAAGCGAAAAGGTTTTATAAAACCCAGCTGAAGGCCTAGCACTGGGGCGACGGTGCGTGTGCCCACAGAGAGGGCTCTGAGTGCCGCCTCTGGCACCCGTGCCAGAGGTTTGCCACCACTGCCCTACACCATTTCGGATAAATGGCTGTCCAGTCTTTTCTTAAAAACTTCCAGTGTTGGAGCATTCACCGCTTCTGGAGGCAGGTTGTTCCACTGGTTAATTGTTCTCACTGTCAGGAAGTTTCTCCTTAGTTCTAGGTTGCTTCTCTCCTTGGTTAGTTTCTATCCGTTGCTTCTTGTCCTGCCTTCAGGTGCTTTGGAGAACAGCTTGATTCCCTCTTCTTTGGGGCAGCCCCTGAGATACTGGAACACTGCTATCATGTCCCCCCTCGTCCTTCTCTTCATTAAACTAGACATACCCAATTCCAGCAACCGTTCCTTATATGTTTTAGCCTCCAGTCCCCTGATCATCTTTGTTGCTCTTCTCTGCACTCTTTCCAGAGTCTCAGCATCTTTTTTACATCGTGGTGTATCTATCTTTGTTATTGGCTTCCTTCTTTGCCATCCCTTGTAATTTCGGAAAGTTTATAGGCTGATATCAGAATAACAGAGTTGGAAGGGACCTTGGAGGTCTTCTAGTCCAATTACCTACTCAAGCAGGAGACCCTATACCATTTCACAAGTGGCTGTCCAGTCTCTTCTTGAAAACCTCCAGTGATGGAGCACCCACAACTTCTGAAGGCAAGACATTCCACTGGTTAATTGTCCTCATGGTTAGGAAATTTCTCCTTAATTCTAGGTTGCTTCTCTCCTTGATTAGTTTCCATCTGTTGCTTATTGTCCTCCCCTTAAGTGCTTTGGAGCAGGGGTCCCCAACCACCGGTCTGTGGACCAGTACCGGGCCGCGGCATGCCAGCAACCGGTCCGCACAAGCAAGCAAAGCCCCGTCCACGAGATGCAGGCAGCACACAAAACCACACACCCTCTGGTCCACGGAAAAACCTCTCTCCGCAGAACCGGTCCCTGGTGCCCCAAAAGTTGGGGAACTCTGCTTTGGAGAACAGCTTGACCTCCTCTTCTCTGTGACAGCCCCTCAGATATTGGAACCCTGCTGTTACGTCACCCTTAATCCTTCTTTTCATTAAACTAGACCAGGGGTGTCCAAACTTTTTTCAAAGAGGGCCAGATTGGATGAAGTGAACGTGCTGGAGGGCCGAACATTTTTCCGAACATTCTTTGAACCATTACAATTAAATGCAAATGAATTATTTTATGCCTCTTTCCTCTCCCTCTCTTTCCTCTTTCTCTCTCTCTCTCTTTCCTTTCCCTTTCCTCTCCCCCCTCTCTCTTT
>NW_015390105.1:5540-7274 GCF_001527695.2 Protobothrops mucrosquamatus
TTTTTTTTTTGAAGGCCCTCTTTTGCTTTAGATTCCCCTGCCTTTACGTCTCTAGCCTGATTCAAAAGCCCTTGTTTTCTGGAAGCATACTCACCCTTTCAGCCACGGCCTTTTGTGCCAGTCCTTGAACAAGCAGCTGCTAGAATGTACTATAACCAATACAAAATGGCCAAGTGTGGGAGGGCCGCTGGACAAGTGTAGGAGGGCCGCATTTAAATAGAGCAGGGAGGGCTCTTAGCGGGCCGGATTAAACCGGTCCGCGGGCCGCAAATGGCCCGCGGGCCGGACTTTGGACATGCCTGAACTAGACATACCCAGTTCCTGCAACCGTTCTTCATATCATCTTGACGCAGCTTAGGACTGTGTTGGCTTTTTTGGCACCTGCAGACCACTGCTGGCTCATACTTAAGTGATTGTCCATGATGTTCACATCGCCTTGGTCAGGGGTAGGCAACCTTGGCTCTTTTATGACTCGTGGACTTCAACTCCCAGAATTCCTGAGCCAGCCATGCTGAGGGGAAAGGGAGAGATTTCCAAGCTGAACCATGCTGGCTCAGGAATTCTGGGAGTTGAAGTCCACAAGTCATAAAAGAGCCAAGGTGGCCTACCCCTGGCCTTGGTCATCTTAATATTCAAGATTTTCCCAGATATATCTCTTTGGGTTGTCCTTCCTTTCAGCTGAGAAAGTAGGATCCTGCGTATTTCCCATTGTCAGCATTTTGAGTTGCTGTGTTGATGCCAGCCCTGCCATTCCTACATTAACTTATCTAGCAAACAGAAGTTAAGCAGATACCCGCAACCCTTAACCAGGGGGCTCTTTCACAAGACCCATTTTTCTATTTCCCGGGTGAGCTGAAAAGTCGCTGACCTACTTGACTGCTCGGTCGCTCCTCCTTTCTGCTGAATCTGTCGGAGTTAAGCCACTGATTTTTCAGAAAGCCTTTTTTACCTCCCCCCTCCAGGGTTGCTCATCTCAATTAGCAGGTGGGGAGTATTGGGTGGAACATCTGCCTTTTTTCTTCTGCTGCTGCTGCTCAAAAACCGTCCTGGCCGTCCTTGGCACGTTCCCGTCTCGCTCTTCTTGTTAGTTCTTTGAAATGTTCAAAAATCCCATTATACGTGTTTTGTAAGCTGGAAGCTCCTCTTGGGAAAAACAGCGATGGGAACTCCAGAGAAGAGGAAATAGTAACCATTTGGGGGGGGGGGAAACAGATGTGGACTTGTTGCTGCTGACATGGAAGAAGGGGGGGCCTGCGAGGGTCAGCCTGGCTGCCGGATCCACCCTGGGGGACCCTCTCAGCTGATGAAATCCCCACTCATGAAACGGGGGGAGGAGGGGTTTGAATTGATGGGGTACATTTTCTGCCCCGCTGGCAGGGTTGCTTTGATTGGGGTTCCTGCCCTGGGCAGAAGTTGGATGCAGAGGCATCCAGGCCTCTTGTGGCTCAAGGAAGGGACCCCAAAGCAAAAAAAAAACACCACCCCACCATCCTATTTCCTTGGCTTGAAATCATTTAGAAACGAGTCACAGCTGCCCCCCCCCCAATGCTCACTAAAAACCAAGCACAAACGTTGCAAGTGAAATCTCAGAAGGTGCTTGTAAAACTGTTGCTTAATTGCAAGGATGGTAATTAGGGGCCTGGGGGCTCCCTTTGGGAAGTTCCACCACCAGATGGGGTGGGGGGATTAGATCTGAAGGCACAGCAGGCCCATTTCTGGAGCAGGGCAGGCGCC
>NW_015390105.1:8396-12283 GCF_001527695.2 Protobothrops mucrosquamatus
GGGGCACCCACAACTTTTGGGGGCATATGGGCATTTGACTGTTATTGCCAGCTTTCGGTTATCTAAGAAGGTTGCTGAAAAAAGCCTCACCGTTAAACATGAAATTAAAAATGTTTATTTCTTTGTTTTAATTTTATCCAGTGACTGTATTTAATTAAGTGCCCTTCTCATTGCTTTTCTTTTTCTGTACTTTTTCCCCCCGTTTCTGTTTTTGCTTCCCTGTGTTGCCTGCAGGCACCTGGAGCTATTTCAGCTGGGGAGATCAGAGTATGTAACGGCTCCCTTCCTTCCTTCCTTCCTTCCTTCCTTCCTTCCTTCCTTCCTTCCTTCCTTCCTTCCTTCCTTCCTTCCTTCCTCCCTCCCTCCCTCCCTCCCTCCCTCCCTCCCTCCCTCCCGCCCTGTGGCTGCCCAGGATCCAGGCTGGGGATGTGTGGCAGATTCATGCACCAGGGAAGAGGGGCCAGAGCTGATCAGCACTCATTATCTGGGCTTTGTTAATTTCGCACTGGGGTCAGGATGCCCACGGAAGGGCAGAGGAGGAGCTGCCTCTCTCTGTTAACCATCTTGGGTATCTTTGTTTCTAGAAATGCGAGTCTCGGCCCTCCCGAGTGAACCGGACAGGAAACAAGACTAGACGGGCTAAAATTACTTTATTGTAAGGCTACAATACCAGAGTCCTGCCACCAATTTTAACTGCCTGATCCATTAGGGCAGGTCCTTTCTTCCTCTGGTGGTCCCCTCCGCAGCCTCTCTTCCCCTCTTTCTCTCCCCCAGGCCATCCATGTTGCCAGGTGGAGCCACTGCCCTCTCCCACCTCCCTCTGCCATGCCTGGGTTTTCCCCTGGGAAACTCCGGGTGGGTGGGGGCCGATACTGGTCTGGAGAGGAGGAACAAGGCGAGATCAGTTACATGGCAAGATGCTACAAGATGCTTTAGACCAGTGGTTCTCAACCTTCCTAATGCCGCGACCCTGTAATACAGTTCCTCATGTTGTGGTGACCCCCAACCCTAAGGGCTCTCCAAGCGCGCATCGCCGCCGCCCACTCACCCGCCACGCCCGGGGCTCAGCGCGCCTCGCCTGTCCTTGCCTCACTTCCGAAGGTCGCCAGCCTGCCCTGCTCCAGCTGGCCGGGGAGGGGGGGCAGGAAGGCCGCTCCGCCGGCTCCACCCAGCCTGGTTGGAGAAGCGCCCAGGCGGGTAGAGGGAGCAAGAGATCGAGAGAGCGAGCCAAGAGGGCTTCAGCGCTGGCAGAGCTTAGTTCAGCCTCCTCCGCGGAAAGGGCCGTGAAGCAGCGCAGCCTCCCTTAGGAGATGCTCTACGGAAACGAATCCGGTGCTGCAACGGCCCCCAGCTCGAAGCCGTGCGGAGACAGATAGAGGAGCGGTGTCTCGGTTCCTAAGACCATCGGAAATATGTGTTTTCCAATGGTCTTAGGCGACCCCTGTGAAAGGGTCATTCGAGCCCCAAAGGGGTCGTGACCCACAGGTTGAGAACCACTGCTTTAGACCTTGTTGGCTAGTTTATAATTTGCCCGCTAGAAGGAAGACTTCAAAAGTGACTCCGGCTTGATTTAAAATGTCCCAGTGTTGGTGGTGTCTTGAGAACGGTGCAGTTTCTGTGCAGCTGGACGACTCCTTCACCTCTCCTGTTTAGGAGGAGTGAAAATGCCAAAGGGAGGCAGATGGTATTTCTAATAAATCTGAGGAGGGGGGGAGGAGGGGCTTGGGGGCTCCTGTGACCCAGTCAGATCTTTCTGTTTGTAGAGGCTCTCCCCATGGCATGGAGCAATAGGTTGCTATTGGTTTATGCTTTTTATTAAAAGAGCTTTTAGACAAAAGACAAATGCAGAAATATTTAAAGAAAACAGAAAAGAAATAGTGCAGAAAACAGTACAGAAAACAGTACAGAAAGAAAGAAAGAAAGAAAGAAAGAAAGAAAGAAAGAGAAAAAAACTAGAAAGGAAGAAAAAGATAAAAGAAGCGTCTTCTGGCCTTTATAGCAATTAGGAACTCGTTCATTATCCTTCCTCTTTCCTTAACATTACAGTAATCCCTTCAGTTCTTTTTCAGTCATCGAAGGCAGAAATCACTCTTGCACTTTTCAGCAAAAAGTCCATCAAAGGTTTCCAATCTTTTACAAATACTTCACTGTTTTATCCCTGACCAAAGAGGTCAGTTTTGCCATTTCTGTTAAAATCACAGTCCTTTTCTCCTCTGTGGGTGTTCTGATATTTCTCCATCTCTGTGCAGGTAATAATCTTGCTGCAGTTACCATACATAAAATCAGTCTTCCATAAGTCTTTTCTTATTGGCTGTCCATAAATCTCAATAAGAAAAAACAAATGTCTGGTTTCAGTCTGGCAATCCAAGGATTTGTTGCCTGCAAAGTGGTGGTATTACAAGGGGAACTGAGTGCAGATTATGTTTTATGTTGTGGTTTTTAAATGCTTTTTAATTATTTTTGTGGGTATCTTTTTGGTTATTTTGTTGTATTGTTTTTTGTGTGGGTTCCCTGGTGCTCTCTGAGTTTGGTGGTTTTCTTGCAGATGTTTCATTACCCAATGAGGTAACATCATCAGCGTTAAAGGGAGAGGGGTTTGCTCTCTTTTTTATGTTTTTAACTTTCTACATCGTTCAGTCACAGGTGAGATGGCCAGCTATATAAATTTAACAAACAAAGAACATCCACCTTCAATGGAAGTGGGATAATTCTGAAACGGGTCTTTATAACACCTCTCTCATTGAAAAGAAGGAAGAAGTTAGGGAGATAGTGGCCTTTGCTGTCTCCGATGTCAGGAAATGTATAAATTTGAGGGCCTCATTTAGGAAGGCAAATATAATCTCATGACAAAAAGAGGCCAGGGGTTAAGATTCCCATGATTGGAGGTAACATTGCAGTTAGCTGAAAAGAAATCCCGGGAAAGAGAGGGCGCCTTGTATGTTAGAATCACCTGCAGCTGCTCAAAAGTCTAAGCCAGGGGTCTCCAGACTTGACAACGTGAAGTCTGGTGGGTTTCAGCTCCCAGAATTCCCCAGCCAGCAGGGCGGTTGAAGTCCACAGGTCTTAAAAGTTTCCAGGTTTGGCAACCCCTGGTCTAAGGGGACGCTTAGCCATTTGGTATAAAGCAACTGCCTTGAAATAAATGTAGGGGTGACTCCAAGCGGTCCTGTCCTACTATTACCCACCCACCCAATCAAGGAGAAGTGGGTAGTGTTTTCCAACAACAAATTGCAGGTCTTTAAAGCCCTCAACTGTCACTCCATCATGCCTCTTTGAAAGAGCTGCAGTTATTATCCCGAGCATGTGCTGGGACGCAAACTCTGCCAAGCATGTCTATGGAGATTCTCTGTCATCCAGGTCATGGTTGTCCCGGAGGTGCTTTTTCAAGAGGCAACTGGACTTTCTTGTTGTTTTTGAAGATGTTTTGCTTCCCATCCAAGAAGCTTCTTCAGCTCTGACTGGATGGTGGGGAATGGAAGGATTTATACTCCAGGCAGACAGCTGGCCATTGTGGACTCTCGAAAAGGAGGCAAATGACCAGCTCTCTGCAAGGAGTATAAATCCTTCCATTCCCCACCATCCAGTCAGAGCTGAAGAAGCTTCTTGGATGAGAAGCGAAACGTCTTCAAAGTAAAACAAGAAAGTCCAGTTGCCCCCTGAAAAAGCACCTTCAGGTCTGCCAAACATGGGCTTTCCAGGATAACTCAGGACTTCTTCTACTAACAGTTTTGTTATTCAGAGGATGGAGGAAGGAACAATGTCATCAGCTACCAAGGAAGACTTAGTCGACACAATAGAAGTAAATGAAAGTAAATATCCAGTAATTGCAGGAACTGGGTGTGTCTAGTTGAATGAAGAGAAGGACGAGGGGTGACATGATAGCAGTG
>NW_015390105.1:12748-40246 GCF_001527695.2 Protobothrops mucrosquamatus
ATCTCAGGGGTTGCCCCAAAGAAGAGGGAGTCAAGCTATTCAAAGCACCTGAAGGCAGGGCAAGAAGCAAAGGATGAAAACTGATCAAGGAGAGAAGCAACCTAGAACTAAGGAGAAACTTCCTGACAGTAAGAACAATTACGGTAATCAGTGAAACGGCTTCCTTCCAGAAGTTGTGGGTGCTGTAACATTGGAGGTTTTAAAGAAGAGACTAGGCAGCCACTCACCTGAAATGGTAGAGGGCCCCCTGCTCGAGCAGGGGGTTGGACTAGAAGACCTCCAAGGTCCCTTCCAACTTTATTATTCTGTTAATGCTAGAATTCTTGATTTTAAGGGAACAGAATTTCAGAAAAACGAGGGGTGGGGGTGGTGTTAAAAAAGAGCAATTATTCTACAGTAGGAAAAACAAATTAAAAAAGGATCACAGAAGGAGTAGGAGTTCCTAAAATAAGATGATATTGAAAAAACAGCTCCAGTGGGGGAAAAATTGTAGGCAGAAAAATCCGCTAATACGGCTTCACAAAAAGGTTCGGAAAAGCAAAAAAAAAACATAGAAGATGAAAATAGGGGCAGCTCAGAAATTTAGAGAGCTAAAGCTCAAAATATGATGAGTTTTAGAATTAAAAAAGAATTAAGGAAATCTTGAAGAGCTAAGGAAGAACCAGAAAAACGCTCTTGTCCTTAAAAAGAGGGAGAAGGAGAATCTCCAGTACAACCAATTTGATTTCAACCCCAAAGAAAATTCCAGAAACGGTAATAAAGAGGTCACTCTGCAACCACCTTGAAAAATTAATCAGAAGTCAACATGGATTTTTGAAAGAACAGGTGTTGCTAAACTAATTTAGACTATTCTTGTTTTTAATCAGGTAGCTTCCTTTTTAGATTGAAGGTATGTTGTGGATATAATTCATTTTGATTGCGATGAAGCACCGAATAAAATACCTCAGCATGTTCTGATTAACAGCTGAGGCAGCCCAAGAGGGTTAAGAGAGCATAGCAGAGCTGGCTTGAAAATAATAATTATCAACATCCCAGGCTTATCCACCACCTTTCATCAGGCTAAAGCGAAGCTCTGCATGGGGTGCTACAGGGTTCAGTCCAGAGGCCTCTTTTTTCAATATTTTTATTAATGATTTGGATGAAGAGGCAAAGGAGATGCTAACCAGCCTCCCAGATGACACAGATTTGAGTGGGTTAGCCAATCCCCTGAAACTCACATAATAGAACGAGACAGAATCATAGAGCTGGAAGGGACCTTGGAGGTCTTCTAGTCCAACCCCTTGCTCAAGCAGGAGATCCTATACCAGGGGTAGGCAACCTTGGCTCTTTTATGACTCATGGACTTCAACTCCCAGAATGCCTGAGCCAGCATGGCTCAGCTTGGAAACTTCTCCCTTTCCCCTCAGCATGGCTGGCTCAGGAATCCTGGGAGTTGAAGTCCACGAGTCATAAAAGAGCCAAGGTTGCCTACCCCTGTCCTATACCATTTCTGACAAATGGCTGTCCAATCTCTTCTGGACACAACTTCTGGAGACGAACTTCTCAATGACAGGAATGCTTCTCATTGACAGGAAATTTCTCCTTAATTCCAGGTTGCTTCTCTCCTTGATGAGTTTCCATCCGTTGCTTCTGGTCCTGCCTTCAGGTGCTTTGGAGAATAGGTTGACTCCCTCTTCTTTGGGGCAGCCTCTCAAATATTGGAAGGCTGCTATCATGTCTCACCTAGTCCTTCCTTTTCACTGACTAGACATACCCAATTCTTGCAACCATTCATCCTATATATTAGTCCCCTAATCATCTTTGTTGTTCTTCTCTGCACTCTTTCCAGGGTCTGAACTCTTAGATAAGTCTCTAAATGATCTTGAGTGAATAGAGAAATGAACTGAAAAGGGCAATATGAAATTTTAATACAGACAAGCTCAAAGCATTTCACTTAGGGAAAAAAAAAGAAGTGTACAGATAAAGAGAGGGGAATATCAAGATTATTGATAGTAGATGGGGAAAAAATTTATTAGAAATTCACTGCAGATTGAACCAGGAGCCAGCAATATGAGGCTGTGGCACAAAGTGCTAGCTGCAATTTTTGGTTAAACCAAGACCCAATTTCTAAATCATAGAAAATAGTAGCTTGCTTTCTCCTGCTTTGGTCAAACTCTACTTTGAGTGTTGTGTGCAGCTTTCAGACCCTGACTGCGGGATTCAGACAGAGGCTTCAGAGAAGGGCAGGCAGTATTATTTATTTGACTAAATAAATAATAACGATGCAGGAAGTTTATTTCCTTTGAAGGGAGAGTGAAGGAACTGGAAAGTTTTCATCCGTAGAGAAGGAGTGGGGAACGATGGCTCTTTTAAGACCTGTGTACTTCAACTTCCAGAATTCTCAGTCTAGCTAGCATAGCTAACAGGCATAGCCGGCTGGGGAATTCTGAGAGCTGAAGTACACAGGTCTTAAAATTGCCAAGGTTGGACACCCTGATCTAGAGGAAATGCCCAACAGGAAATAGGATAACATGTTTCAAATATCTTGAAGGATATCGTAGGAAAGGACAAAATAGACCTTTTCTGCAACATACCTCACTGGAGGCATAAAATAATGCCTTTAAGGTGCAGGAAGCAAATTTGAGGGAATGTTGGGAAAATCACCCTAACACAAGAGCATTTTGCCAATAGGATGCCCTGGAAAGATGGTGGGCTTCCCTTCGCTGAGGCTAGAGCAGCGGTTCTCAACCTATGGGTCGCGACCCCATTTGGGGTCGATCGACCATTTCACGGGGGTCGCCAAGCAAGGCTGTCCGCCATTTTTTTTGTCCGCCATTTTTTCCCCCTTTTCCGGCGTGTGCCTTACCTCCCTTGGGCTGGGCCAGCTGGTGGTCGGCCTGCTCCGTCTCTGCCGCTTGCCAGCTACGCCTCGGCCGGCGCAGGGGGCGGAACCACGCATGCGCGGCGCTCCCGGGCAGGGAAAGTCCTCGACTTACGACCGGTTGGGTAGTCCTTGACTTACGACCGGTTTAGTCCTCAACCTACAACCGGTTTAGTCCTCGACTTACGACCGGTTGGGGGTCGCAGCATTAAAAAGGTTGAGAACCACTGGGCTAGAGGGACAGCCCTCGTTAAGAGAGTTTCCCAAACTGAGCAGAGGGTGGACTAGATGGCCCTTTAAGGCCCTCTCCAAAGTGGTGGGACATTCTCTGGGACCTGGCTCGTTCACCATCAACCTGATAAAAGAAACGCTGCATTTTTTGGGGGGGGGGGAGGAAGTCCTGCATGTCACGGAGGCGATCTCAATTTTAAAGTTCTCGAATCAGATCCGCTCAGCGGCTCTTCGTTCACGCATTTGAAGAGTTTGCATTTGGGGAGGGTGGCCCGTTCGATGTAAAAAATATTCATGCAGTAATGATATTCTTGCTGGAAGGAGCTGCCTTCATGTATATAAAAAAAAAATAATTCCCTTTGTGTAAATCTGGAAATTTCCAGGCAGTGAAATTGGCCCCTCCGGTGGGGAGCTCATTAAAAGCGCTCCTTTCCATGCTGCTCCCCTCCTTAGTGTGGACAATCAAATTACTTCAAGGGGCCCCTTTGAAGTCAGCCTCCTCCTCCTCCCTCCCCTCCCCCCCCGCCTGCCTTTGAATCCCATATAAGGACGCCTCTCTTACCTCAGGGAGGCCAAGAAGCCGTAGAATTAAATCAGTCAAGGGAGACCGAACATGCTAGGAATCTCGCTTCTCTCTGCCTATAACGAACAGAGAACTTTTACCCAAACATTGTTTTAACCTGCTTAAGACCAAAGAGGCAGAAGGGAGGGGAGCGGGGAGGGAGGGGGCTGGCCCCAGCATGCAAGATGGAGGGGAAGGGGCCAAATGCTTCACACCCCAAAGTCTCCCCTGAGCTGGTCAGATGGCTCTGGACCTCTCCCCATCCTGGACCTGAACTGATCTGAAATGTATGGCTGTTCCCTCCTTGCTAAGAGGAGAGGCTGGAGTCATTTTGATTTCTTCTCCAGCCTCCTCCTCCTCCCCACCCACCAGCAGTGGGGCTGCCTGAAGGGTCCCTGTTTAGCAACCCCCCTCCCCATGGAGGAGTAGGCAGACCCTCCAAACCACCCACCCCACCACCTGCCCCCCTGGCCAGAGCTGCCCTCAGCTGGGGCTGGTGGGCCATCCTAGCCCCGAGGGCTGAGGGGCAGCTGTGGAGCAAGGGGGCTTGACAGTGCTGAAAATCTTCAGAGACAAAGTGTTTATGCAGATTCTCAGTTATCCAGGTCATGGTTGTCCCAAAGGTGCTTTTTCAAGAGGAAGTTCCCCACCGTCCAGTCAGAGCTGAAGAAGCTTCTTGGATGAGAAGGGAAACATCTTCAAAGAAAAACAAGAAAGTCCAGTTGCCTTGTGAAAAAAAAGCACCTTTGGGACACCCAGAGAGACAGGAAGCCAGCCAAACACCCTGCACACTCATGCTTCTCCTTCTGTACAGGAGCCAGCCCAGCAGCCCCCTCCCCTCTGCCGTACCCCACTTTTTGCTCAGAATAAAGCCAGCCCTGCCTTTGCCAAGGGTCCCTCTCGATATAATCAAGGTGTGGAATTGGCAGCAAATTCTGCAGCACAGAGAAGGCTCCGAGGGCGCCATCTTAGCCCCTCCAACTTCCCAGATAAAGAGTGCCTGTGCTTCACTCTGAAACTGTTTGGGGTGCGTGCACATGTGTGTGTGTCCTCCATTTTGAGTTGGACCCAATGCCCTGGCTGTGACCCAACATCTTGTGTCTCGCAGCTTCAGAAGGCCACGAGAGTGCCGTGGATGACCGGGACAGCGACTACCGCAGCGAGACCAGCGCCAGCCTTCCCCCTGCCTACTGCACCACCTCCCAGCCCAACATTTCGGCACACCAGTTCCGGGGGGCTTCCCGTCTGCAGCAGCAGGGGGTCTGCGTGGAGCCCCTCCGTGGCTACGCCTCGGACTACCACGAGCGGACAGGCATAAGGTGGGTGCTCTTTGGGACCGGTCTCTGAGGCAATTCCGTCTAGCGGGAAAGCCAAGGAGCCCTTCCTAATATTCTGGCTCAAGTGATCTGGCAGAAGAAGGACGTTTTGTGGGCGAGGACCAGACACTAAGGATGTTCTTGGAGTTAAAAGTTTTCTGCCCTGCCCACCCTCCTGCCCTTTGCAGGCCGCCTGAGTGCCCTTCGAGTAGCGTCAGCAAACCGAGGTTGGGGGGGGGGTCTTTTCCTTTCCTTTCACAGTGGGTGGATTCCTTCCTCTTCTTGCAGAAGCCTCAAGGGAGGCAACTCATATTGTTCAGGAGCCCCATAACTCTTGGTGTTTGGGGGCCTGGAGGATGAAGAAGGTGGAAAATTCTCCCTCTGTCAACTTCCAAATATCTTGTTAGGGCAGTTCCCATTTCAGTAACATGCAAGTGTCCAGTTAGAGCAGTGGTTCTCAACCTGTGGGTCGGGACCCCATTTGGGGTCGATCGACCATTTCATGGGGGTCGCCAAGCAAGGCTGTCCGCCATTTTTTTTGTCCGCCATTTTTTTCCCCCTTTTCCGGCGGGTGCCTTACCTCCCTTGGGCTGGGCCAGCTGGTGGTCGGCCTGCTCCGTCTCTGCCACTTGCCAGCTACGCCTCAGCCGGCGCAGGGGGTGGAACCACGCATGCGTGGCGCTCCCGGGCAGGGAAAGTCCTCGACTTACGACCGGTTGGGTAGTCCTCGACTTACGACAGGTTTAGTCCTCGACTTACGACCGGTTTAGTCCTCGACGTACGACCGGTTTAGTCCTCGACTTACGACCGGTTGGGGTCGCGGCATTAAAAAGGTTTAGAACCACTGAGTTAGAGAGAATTATGAAATAATGTTACACACTTAGCATAGAGGGTGGGAAGGTCCAAATGGACCTGAGAAGCTTCACACAACAGCATCCTCTGGATGTGACTCTCACGGGGAAAGGAGCGAGTGAGCGAGCCATCGTTCCACACCCCAAGACCTGCTGCCCCTCACGGCCCCAGTCTGTAAGATGGGTTTGGTCCCCGACTGGCCTCAGGGTCTGGTGGGCGCCGTCAGGGCCCCACTCTGCAGCTGGTCTGCCCTGCAGTTACGTCCATTTCCTGTGCTGCAGCCCATGAGCGCTCTCAACATATTTCGCTGCTTTCTGTGCTTCCTGTCCCCACCTCGGTTTGGCCTTCTGAAGACGGTACAGCAGCATAGACTCGACTGGGAGTGGCCGGACCGACCTAGAATCCGGATCGCATTCCAGCCAAGTGACCAGTCGCCAGCTGTCCCTAGAAAGCCGGCACTCCTTAGAGTTGTCGGATAGGTGGGTGGTGCTGCCGCAGCCGCAGCTTCCATGTTGTGTGTCCTGTGGCATGGCTGTGCTTGGTGGGGCGGGACGGTGGTGGTCGTGAGCTGTCCCTGTGGTTGCATGGCCTCGTTGTTCGGTTGAAAGGCTGCTAGTGTAACAGTGCTGCTCCTGCAGGATTTCTTCTTGGGGGTTCTGTCTTGGGGGTCCAAGTGGGTCTACAACAACTCACTACAGTACAACTTGCCATGGGACAAGAGTTAGACTAATATCAAAGAAATAGAATAGAATAATCAAAGAAGGGATGCCGAAGGAGGAACAAAATGAAACGTGAATGACAAAAATTAAAATAATCTTTAACTAATTTAAATAATTAAATTGAATTATTGAATTGTCCCGCGACGAGTTGGCCGTGGTGAATTGTGCCATTCCTGATCCAAGTGGCCAAGCATTGAATGACCCCTTCAAATAGCAGCCTTAATTCAGCACAGATGTTTTTTTCATCTTAGGCTAAATTAAATAGTGTGCTTTACTATTAAAGTATCTTAAGTAGTGCATTACAGATACTGAATTGTGATAGTCTGAAGGCTACTGAAATTGGACTAATGATTTTTGTGGATATCTTGAGAGGTCTCGCTGCTCATCCAAGCAGCTTCATCAGTCAGAGCAAGGCAGTTGGACAGAAAGTTGTTGGAATGTACCAACTCCTGCTATGATTTGTGATAGGTTGTTTTTTTTATAGACACTTTTAATATGCCACTGTATTTAATAAATGCTTCTAAGTAATATATCACCATGGATATTCTGTTGAATTGCTGTACAGGTAGTCCTGGAGTTACAACTGTAGTTGGCCCTGCTCATTGCAGTCATAATTCTTGGTGGCTACAAAACGGGGCAGCCACCTGACCAACACAGTGATACCACCACCTGTGTCGTAGTGGTCATTAAGCGAATCAGTTCTTTGCCACAGGGCAGAAACAACTGCTCCGTTTTGGCAAAACCACCATAAATGTGTTCAGGTGTGTGTGGGATGCTGCAAAGATCTGTAAATGTGGCCTGGTTGTCAAGTGACCGAAGGGGGAGGGGGCGACAACTGTCGGAACTTCGAATCCAGTTCGTAAGCAGCCTCCAGGTAGGTCTGTCGGAACTTCCAGCCATCACTGAGCGACCCGCCATAAGTCAGGGACTTCCCATAACATGCCTTGCTCAGTCACTCCATTGAGCCCCCCAGCCTGGTCATAATAAAGTGGGTGCTTTCTAAACATGAAACAAGGTTAGAATTAAAAGTACATGTTTTAATTATTTCGTATTTGTTTATTTTTCATTCCTAAAAGTTCACGTATTTATATGTTAAAGATTTTTTTCCATCTTTCTTGCCTTTTCCTTTCTTCCCCCTCTTTTTCCCACCCTTTTTGCATTACCAGTCAAGGATCTTTGATTAGCAGTGGGAAAGTCAGGATTATTCCTTTTGACCACGGTCTTGACCAAGAAGAATGTGTTGAGGACTATGACGAATTAGGCAAACAGTTAATAGAAGATTTTTTAGAAAAAAGGGCTAGAAATTGGCAGGAGATAAGGAGGCCTCGGTTCTCCAAACAGGGGCACGGTAGCCGTCTGAAAAACTCCAGGTCCTCACACAAGGTTTGCGTGGAATTAGAACGTCCCAGTGCTCTCTCCTATCCAGCGGCGTACGATACGATAGACAGGAGAAGAAAAAAGAAACGGAGAGACAATGAAGAGTGTGAGTGGAGAAGGCCTCAAATCAATGGGAGGCTGAGACTTCCCCACAAAACCGTCATTTCTGCAAGCACCATGAAAACAAGAACCGAACGTGACGCAGGTTACGATGACGCTGATCTGTATAGCAGCAGCCCCTGTGAAGTTGGGGCACAGCAGCCTGCGTGTTGGGATTTGCTCCCCTCCAGAAACACCTTCCTGGTCCAAAACAGCTGGTTCTTGGACGGCCGAGAGAGAAGCCACGATTCTCAGCCAGGCCGTTTTGCGGCCGAAGATCCGCTGCACCCAGAAGAGGCAGACGGTTGTTTTCAGCCGTCCGGAGATCTTGAGGAAGACAGCAGCTGGTCTGAAGATCTTCGGGGCTCTCCTGCTTCAGACGAGGAAGGGAAGGAGGAAATGGCCCGAGAGTCCCGAGGCTGGTATGAGCCCACGTGTGGCTCTCTCAAGGAACATGGGGCCTTCTTGCCTGTCCAAGTGCCAGCAGAGGGAGACCTCAGTGCGGTGGACGAGCTGCAGTGCTTGGTGGAGACGGTGTCCGAATACCTGGCCGAAAAGGAGGAAGAGATTAGCAGCTGGGAAGCCCTTCCAAAGCAGGAGAGCAGGAATCAGGGCCTCCCCGTCCAGGTGGCGGAGGAGACGGTCCAGGCAGAGCAGGCCAAGGCAGCCCCTGCTGCGGAGGAGAAGAGCGACAGCCGAGGAGAGGTGTTATCGGACTTTCTCGGGGTGAAAGACACAGCCCAGTCCTTCTTCAGCTTCCTTACAGGGAAAGTGAGCTCTGGAAAGACGCTCCTCACGTCCTCCGTGGAGAGGTTTGTATCTTCAGCGGCTGAGACGGCAGATGCCCCTGTGAGGGACTCCTCAGACCAGCTTCATCCGGATGTGAAGGTGGAAAGCAGGCCTGATCTCGGCTTGTTTGAAGAAGGGCCGGCTTCCCTCCCCGACGGGGATGACAAGGCCTCTCCGGCTCCCCCCGTCCTGGATTGTCCTGCAGATGACGCCGAGAGCCAGTCGGCCTTTCAGAAGACCAGTGCGGCTGTGAATTCTCTCTTCGACATGTTTGGCTCTTTAAAAATATTGGCGGAAAAGAAGGAGCCAAAGACAGAGGCCAGGAAAGAAGGAACGACCATAGCGGCTGAACCGTTGGCTGCAAGTGGAGCTGAGGCTGGAGAGAAGCCTGGCGAAGAGGGCACAAAGCCCAGAAGCTACTCCCTGGAAACAAGGAAGGAAGAACCAGCAGCTGACCCCACGGGGGGCCTGGCACCCCCCATCTCCAGCTCCTCTGCTGACGTTAGCCTGAACGCGGGTTTTGATGGCACGGCTGTTCCCAGGGGGCCAGTGGAGTCTCCCGAAGTCCCCTGCCCCTCATCACAGCCGGATAAGGCAGATCAGGGAATCCCTCTGGAGCCTTTAGCCGTTCAGCCTCCTGAGGACAAGCCCCAGGAAGGGCCGAAGGAGGCCGTCACTCAGCCTTCAGCACAAAGAGAATCTCCGATCAGTTTTTTTAGTCCTCTTAAAAAATGCCTCAGCCTCTTGCCACTTTCTGCTCCTGCTGACCCCCCGGCCAAAGAGGCGTCCTTGGGCGTAGGGAAACTGTGCAAGTCCGAAGACGATGTCAGCAAAGCAAGTCCCGCCAGCAGCAGAGCTCCCTTCCCGTTCCCTGAGAAGCTGCAGGCTTCCTTCCTGAGCAGCTTCAGCTCATCCGACAAACCGCAGGAAAATAAGGAAAAAACGGGATTCTTCTCTTCGTTCTTGAAAGTTGCTTCGGCTGGAAACCCAGAAGCTGCCAAAGAGGGACATCTGGGGAGCAATTCAGAGGGTCTCCAAGCGTCTTCCTCAAAGTCCCCACCAGAAAATAAAGAGGAGCTGAAGGAGGGGGAACTGGAAACTGGTCCTTTGGGACCAGAAAGTGGCCGTCAGAACAAGGTGGTGGCTGCAGGCACTTCGGAAAGTGCGGAGGGCAGACGTGGCTACAGTGACCCAAGCAATCATGATCTAAAGGGTGTCCCAGGCAGAGAAGGGGCAGCAGCAGCAGCCAAAGCCGCCTCCCAAGGTGGATCTGGCCTGGATCCGGTGGGAGAAAAATCAGAGGCTGCTAGTGGAGTCGGCAGGGTTAAGATTCTGGATGATGCTCGGGAGGGTTTCCTTTCGGGACTTTTCCGCTCTTCTCTGGCTGGCAGTTTATCTTCCAAGGAAGGACAAAATGCTCAAGACAGCACAGACAGCCAGAAGGACCGTCCGCCTGGTTTGCTTTCTGGATTATTCAGATTCGGTTCAGGTGAAAACACCTCTCCGGGTAAGGTGGACAAGCCAAATCTGAGATTTCTGGGTGGTTTGGGGCAGCTCTTTGAAAAGACTGTGGAGGAGACTAATTCCAAAGTGGGGGATTCTCAAGTGGCACCCCAAACTCAAGAAGGCACCAGGGACCAAGAGGGTGCAGGCAGCTTCCTAATGAACTTCTTACACCAGGCAAAAGAGAAGGTTGAAGAGAGAGTGACCCAAACTCCCAAGATGAATGCTGGTTTGCCTAGCACAAGCAAGGACTCCATTGCCCTCCACGAAGGATCCCTCTCTCTGAACAATTCCCAAAAGAAGACAGATTTATCAACAAAACCAGGCTCCACCTTGGATGGTAACGATGACCCCAGGGGTTATCCAGCAAAGATGGTTCAGACTTCTATGCCTCTTTATTATATCTTAAAACAGAATCCCGTCTCTTGGGATGAGGTTCTGACCTGGTCAGACTCTGGCAACAAAGTAATGAATTTGTGTAAAAGGGATGGGAATACCGATCCAATCGATTGGAGATCAAGTGAGAATTTTGATCCACCAATGACCAATTTTAATGCTGTGTCATGTAGATCACCTGATTTTTGTCTGGAGGAAAATGAAATGTGGGCAACTCATTATTTGAATGGAAGTCTTTCTCCACACCAGTTCAACTGCATTCTGGAAGACGGGCCAATAGATTTAAGTTATTCATCCGCTTATGACGCTAATATGTGGACCATAATTGATCAGGAGCCCATGAATATGGATGACCCATGGCTGTGCCACTGTCAGGAGTACCTGGATTGGCTGATGCCGCTGCTGCAGGGAGTGTGGTGGCCGTCAGAAGATGGTGATTATGGTTACTACATATATACCGATGGTCAGTATGTTTATTCTCTACTCACTGATTCTACCGGGCAGTATATTTACCTCTGCACTCCTGACCTTTACGCCCATCCGGACAGCTGGGACTATGAACTCAAGTCCTCTTCGCAAAAGGTTGTGATGGAAGGGGACATGGTTTCCGTTTGTGGCTTCAAAGTGCCTCTTGAAGATGAGTTATTCTGGTCTGCCGAAGAGGAAGAGTTGGATGATTATTTTGTAAACAAACCTCTTGATTTGTCTGTAGCTTTTCAAAGAAGGGACAAGTTTATGAACGTAGAGACCTTTTCTCAAATGTTTGAGGAAACTGCTTACTACCAGAAAGAGAAGCCTTTAGATTTCTCAGGCTACAGGCTTCTGAAACCTAATAAGGTGGGCTTTAGGCCTGAGGAGAAGAAGGAAGGGTCTGTAGAAGATGCGCCCTTTGACCTCCGGGCACATTTCAGGATGGCCTCTGGTGGGGGGCTAAAGGAGGAATTCCAACCCAAGTTGCTGGATGTGGCCCCTAGGATTTCTGTTTCAGAAAGCAGGCAGACCAGATCACCTGGCCTTCAAATCTTTAAAGCTGCTACCAAGTCTGATCTCCCACCAGTGTCTCTTGCCGAAGCACAGATGGCTGAAGCAGATAAGAAGACCACAAGCAACAAGGTCGCCTCTTGGCTTTCCTCTTTGGGTGGGCTAATGGGTCAGGATTCGGGGAAAGGCGAGATGCTGAAGGACACGGCAGAGAAGGACCAAGCCCCACAGTCAAAGTTTCCTGCAAAGAAAGCCACGTCTGGAACACCACCCAGGAAGAAAGGACAACCTCAACCAGAACCCCTGCCTGTTTCCACTGAGATTGCTCCATCTCCTCCCCGGAAGAGAGCTCCCCTACGCAGATCCACCTCTCAGTTCAGCCAGGGTCTCACGTCCGACCCATTAACCCAACCCGACAGCAATGCTAAGGCGGCTCTAGGGTCTCTGGCAGAGCCTGAAAACAGTTGGGCAGTCCTGGGCCAAATAGCTGCTAAGGCCAAGGAGACTCTTTCTAAGAGTGACCTCAAAACAGATAGCCCCAGAGAAGACCCACCGGTCCCTACAGAACCAGGATTCCTCGGTTTCTTTAAAATGCAGGGAAGCAAGTCTCCATCGCCACCTTCACCCACCTCTCAGCCAAGTCTGGTGAAAAAGGAAAGCCAGAGCAAGGCAGAGCTCCCAGGTGTTCCGTCCTTCTTCGGCTCGATCAAAGACTTTTTCACCAAAGAGCCAGCCCACTCCCCATCTGACACCCCTGTCCCACCACTGAGTAACGGGCAGATATGCCAGGAACTTGCTCGGGAACCCACTAAAGGTCCTGCTTCTGAGGTGGGTGTCTTTTCAGAGCCACCTGGGGCAGATATTGCCGAGGAAGACCTCTTCCCTAAGGAACAGGCCCACAAAAAGGCCGGAGAGGAAGTGAGCAGGGTCAAGGAAGCGCCTCCTGCAAAGACTGAGCAGGCAGCCAACTTGCATCCGAGTCCTGGAATAGGGAGGCGCAGCCCACCACCGGAAGAGGGAGGCCTGCTCAGGAGCCTCTCTGGGTTGCTGGGGGACTCGGCAGCAAGGAAGTCCAGTTCCCTGGACACCAGCCAGTCCTTCTTGATGGGCAAAGAGCCCCAGGGAGTCCAGCCAGAGAAGGCCAGACAGCCATCTGAGGAACTTGGGTTCAGACTCCCCTTTGGCTTGTCCCAAGTTGCACCTCCAAAACCTCAGCAGACAGCCAGCAGCTGGGATATCTTCTCTCTTTTCCCTGCCTCCAAGAAAGCCCCGCCCCCTGCCCCAACTCCAGCCCCGGCCCCTGTCCAGACTGCAAAAGATCCAGAGACGGAAGGTTTCTTCAAGATCCCCTTCTCTGCCAAGAAAGGGCTTCCGGACAGCTCCAGCTTCAGCCTGTTCAGTTGGGCCTCCTTCCGCCCTGAAGAACCACCGGCTGCTCCTGATAAAGGTCCCCTCCCCAAGTCACCTCCATTGCAAGGAAAGGAGGAGCCACTCCTGGGGCCATCTGCTGATGCTGATGCTGGCCTTGGAACAGCCAGGAAACTACCCATGGAGGAGAAGGGGGCCATTTCCAGTGTTAGAGATGCTTTGCTGGGCAAGCAGGAAGCCCGTGGCTTGCAGAGCAGGGCAAGTGAAGGGGCTGAGAAGGCCGGGGAATGTGCCTCGGCAGAGCGACTTACAGCCAGCCCATCTCTCAGTGATGCAAAGGAAGAAGACCAGCCAGTACAGCTTGATCCTGCCTGCGAAGGTCCTGAAATCCAGGAGGATGGGACTTTCTCCCCTCCAGAAATTCCAGAGGTTGCAGAACAGCTGCCCCAGAGCTCAGCCGAGTGGGATGAGAGGAGGGTGTCTCTGCCGGAGAAGGAAGCGGTTCCTCCTCCAGAACACTCCATTTCTGTTTGTGTTCAGACATCAGTGGCCCAAAGGACAGCTGCTCTCCGTGACTCGGGCCAGGAGGTAGTACCGGAGCCCCCGCAAGGATTTGGCCTTCCTTCCCATGCTGGAGCCCAGCAGGCTCAGGGCCAGAAGCCTCTCCCCAAGGTCCCCCTTGGGGAGCCGGATGGGTTGAAGATGCCTGAAGAAGCTGCGAGTAACAAGTCTGTTCTAGATTCCTCAATGGAAAAGTTTTCAAGCTTCTTCACCAAAATCAAACCCACAAAAACTCTCTCCGGTTTTTTGGGCAGCGCACTCCCAGCTCCAGATGCTCCTGGTTTGCAGAAGAAGAGCGCCTCCTTTTTCGGCAGCACGTTCCAGCCAAGCGGGCCTTCCTCAACATTCACGAGCGGCATCTTTGGTTTTTCTAAAGGAGGAGTGGAGCAGCCCCCGCCGAAAGCTTCAGTGCCCTCGACACCTCCCCAAGTGGATTCCGAGGTGAAGGAAGCGACAGGCTCAGTTCCAGGGAAAGACCTTCTCATCCGGGAAGACGAGGCATCTAGAGAGGAGGGTTCAGAAAGAAGCTGCTCATGGAAGCAGCAAGTCAAGAGCCCTGGAGGGGCGCTGCTGGAGATGGAGGCCAGAAGTGTCTTGAAAGAAGATGGTCTGTTGAACCTGGCAGGAGAAAATTCCACAGAAACTCTCAAAATGGACCTGGAAACGGAAGCCGATCGAAAGCCGGACAGTTGGCAAGAGCCGGTGCCAAACGCCCTGGATACCTTGAGCTCAGAGAAGAGCCGAGGCCCTGAAGTGGGGCAAGTGGACTTCCTAACCTCTGACGAAATGAGGGATGCTGATAGGTGCCGTCAAGACCTCAACGAGGGGGTTGCGGCAGAATCGGCTGCGATGCTGGAAGAGGAGGCTGACCTTCCTACTCAAAAGCAACTGAATCTAGAATCCCAAACTGGCAACCTTCCTGCTGGCCAGGAAGGTTGGGAAAACACACCTGAGCCGGAAGCCAAGAGGGATGACAACGTGAGCCAGTCAGGCTTGGATACTGTCGCTATGTCTGAACACGCAGCTGTGAAGGCTCAAGCGCCGGGTGATACTGGTCCACCAAATGGACGTGAGAGCGTAGGAGTGGAACCTGGAGCGGTTCTGAATGAGACCCCTGATTTGCACCACGATGGTGTGGACGGTATCCACAGCAGGGAATCTGTCCCAGGTGAGGAAGAGGAGGAGGTTCCACCCCCTCGTGAGAAACCTTTGGAAGCTGAGGCCTTGAGAAGCGCCACGGATCATGGGCCTGCCGGTTCCCCTGCGGCAGAGGTCAGCAGCGCCACGTCTGTATTTGAGATGTTAAGTCGGCCCCCTTGGCCCAGATTCGGCTTTGGGTCTTCAACCAGCAGCATCAAACCGATGGGCTCCTTCTTCTCCCCCCCTTCAGCGAGCAAGACCGGTGCTGAGCCCAGTCTCGGGTCCGGCTTGAGCAGCGTGTCTTCCGTTCTGTTTGGTGGAGGAAGCGAGGAGAAGGTGGAGAAAGCCGGCAGCATCCAAGAGACGGTGTTTGGGAGGAAGCTGGACTTCTCCCTTCCTTGGCAGAAAGGGCCAAAGGAAAAGGAGAGCCAGAAGGGATCGGAGGCGCCACTGAAACCTTCCTCCAAGCCGGAAGCCCTGTCAGGTGGTCCATCCCGTCTGATGCCCTCGCGCAGAGCCGAGCAGGCATGGATTGGCCCCAAGGACAGTGCAGACCACTTGGTGGATCCAGTCCCCGAGTCCAGCCTTCCATCCATGGAGGTGGACAGTTCAGGCGAGCAGTTCCTAGAGGCCAGAACTGTTCCTGCTGAGGTTGGGCCTGGCCGAGGCCTGGAAGTTGCAGGTAAAGAGCAGGAAGAGGATTTGAGGGCCGTTCCCGATGGCCCTCCTGCCCCGACCTTGGAAAAAGAAGCAGAAGACACGGCCTCTGTTCCTAGTCCAGCAGAGCAGAAGAAGGACAGCGTCGCTTGCCCACAGGCTGGGCCACGGCTGGTGGAGGAGAGCAGCCCACGACACCCGCTCGAGCACAGGCCAGTAGCAAATGCAGCCAATAAATGGAGGCGGCCAGTCCATTTATGAGCCAAGAGCCACAGTCCGAGGCCTCTGACCCCTCCCTCTGGTCCCTTGCTGCTGCCCGTGGCCATCCCTGACGGGGAGTGAGTGGTGACCTCTAGCCCCGGCTTGTCCCTCTTCCAGCCCCCTCCCTCCCTCCCTTTCCTTCGCTTTGGGTGCTCCCCCTTTGTGTGTTGGCGAACAGCTTTGAACGTGGATTTTGTTTTGTTCAGTCTTTACAGACCTGAGAGTGGGGAGGGGGTTTCTGAGAACAGCCCACAGCTCCCACTCGCAAGAAGAGGCCCTTCAAAAATCCTGCTGTGCGTGGAAAGACAGCTCTGCCCTTCTGCAGAGGGCTGAATTAGGGAATGTAAAATGCTCACAGGTGGATTGGGAGCTGCAAATGCTGTCTTGGGACACCCCCACCCCCCCACAATCCCAGCTGCCATCCATGCTGCTTTTCCTCATGGCTGCCCAGCTGTGTCCAGTTGGGAGAGGCCAGCATGGCTGAGCAGTAGCTCTGCGAGGCCTTGTTACGGAGGGGCCAAGGGGATCGGGCCGGGCATCCCAGGGGTTTCTGGTCTTCCCAGAGAGGTTCAGGGGTGTGAGCTGATCACTTCTGGGCCCATCCAGAGCTGTTGGCGCTGCTGGGCTGGGCGTCCGGTTTCTGCTCTGCCTGCCCACAAGCGGCTCTCTGCCTCCCATAGCTGTGCGGATGAATCCTGTGGATCTCCCAAGGTCAGCCCCCCCCCCCCCGTGCTTGGATCCTGCGCAGCCCCCTCGTCTGCTCTCTTCCCCTTCTCCCCTCTACCTTGCTAGCTGCAGCCCTGTCTTTTCCAGACCGCCAGGCTAGAAAGAATCCAGATTGGTAGAGTTCGGACTAGCCAACTCCAAGCACCAATATGCACAGCCCTCCCGCCCCCTGGATCTGGCAGTGTCTTCTTCCGGTTTGGGGATGAAGGAAGCCCCGGGAATCGGCTCAGGAGCCCCTGGGCTGACCTGGTCTGCAGGGAAGCAGAAAGACTTGGGGCGGGGGGGGAGGAATCCTCCTGCTGACTCAGCAATTCAGCATAGGGGAAGTGGGCCTGGACTGTCTGGGTGGGGGAGATGGGAGACCCCCATTTCTGGGCGACAGATCAGAGGGAGAAGCTCAAAGCCTCAACATTCAGCAGATGTCCGGGAATTGGGAAGCCCTGCAGACTCTCCACCGGATGGGGAATGAGGACAGATGTGTTTGGTAGTCAGTCCTGCTCGCCCCCCCCAACTGCTTCTCCATTCCTTGGCTGCCCACCCTTCGGGCTCCCCAAGTTCTGCACACTCACCTGTTTCCTCTCTCTCTCTCTTCCCCCGCCAGTCCTGCCAGCAGTAGCAAGTTCGGCTCCTCCGGCAACGTCAGCCGGGGCAGCTCTCAGCTGAGCGAGCAGGAGCAGGGCAGCCCCCCCGGCTCGGAGCAGGAGGAAGAACTCCCAGAAGGGGGGTCTGTAGCTCTGACCCTGCGGGACGTCCAGGAGCCCCTGAGCGAGCCGGCCAAGTGCCAGGAAGCGAGCCGGGAAGGAGAAGAAGAGGAGGCCAAAGAACGTGAGCACTCTCAGCCCCCAGGAGAAGGAGAGGAAATCCCCAAAGCTGCTCCGGAACCCCCAGGGAGGTAGGACATTCTGCATGCTGCGTGCCCTGGGTCCAGGGTATCCGAGGAGCTGTCTTGCTCCATGGGATTAGCCTGCCCCACTCGATCTAGGGCAGACATGTCAAACACAAGGCCCTGGGGCCGGATGCGGCCTGCGAACTGGTTTCATGTGGCCTGTGAAGCCATCCTGGAAACAGTGAGGGAACGGCCCCCGCTGCCTTGGCCCTGGCCCAGGCCGGCCGGGAGCCAATGTACAATTTTGTGGTGGCCATCTATCCTGAAGCACATTCAGTCTTAGCTCCACAAGGCCGTCCGGAAACAGCGAGGAACCAGCCCCTGCCGTGTCGGCCCCGCCCCCTGGGTGAATGTTGGGGAGGTGTCACCCTTTGAGGAATAAAGAAATGGACCATGCCTTGGCGCTTGCCCTGGTCCCACCCCCTTCTGCCAGAGACCCTCAGATCTGTCCCACTCCTGCCCAGGCCCCCACAGGCACCCTTGACGCGAACGATGTAGAGCTGGCCACGCCCACCCAGTAGGCCACACCCACTCCATCCACGCCCACCCAGTAGGCCGTACCCACCCGGGCCACACCCACCCGGCCCCCTGAGGGCAACCGCAATGCTGATGCGGCCCTCAATGAAATTGAGTTTGACACCCCTGATCTAGGGAAAGGGGCCTGCTGTGGACCCTGTGGGGGTGGGTGTCCAGGAAAAGGACCTTTTCTGCTGTGATCCCGGCCTGGTAGAACACTCTGCCACCAGAAGTGAGATCAAAACCTGATTTTGCTGGTTGACTTGGAGCCCCAACTGGTGGGGGGGATTGGTACTCACCACTGGAAGCAGTTCACAAGTTGATCTCATCCCCGTGGTGCCCCCCCCATTCTCCTTGGTTCTAGTTTTTAATACAGCACAGTACTTTTAATTTTAATCATTTCTACATTTATCTTTTTACTGATTGCAAACCAGAGTCGCCTTAGGTGAGAGAGGCAGCGTATAAATATACGGAGAGAAGCAACCTAGAACTAAGGAGAAACTTCCTGACAGTTAGAACAATTAACCAGTGGAACAACCTGCCTCCAGAAGCAGTGAATGCTCCAACCCTGGAAGTTTTTAAGAAGAGACTGGACAGCCATTTGTCCAAAATGGTGTAGGGTTTCTTGCCTGAGCAGGGGGTTGGACTAGATGACCTCCAAGGTCCCTTCCAACTTTATTATTATTATTATTATTATTATTATTATTATTATTATTATTATTATTATTATTATTATTATTATTATTATTATTATTATTATTATTATTATTAAGATCACGTGAGGTAATAGCACCACTCTATAAAGCCCTGACAAGGTCATACTTGGAATATTGCACCCCGCTTTGGTCGCCACAGTGTAAAAACAAGTGCAGAGAAGAGCAGCAAAGATGATTAGGGGTCTGTAGGGATGAAACATATGAAGAATGGTTGCAAGAACTGGGCATGGCTAGTCCAGTGAAGAGAAGGACCAGGGTGACAGGATAGCATATTCCAATATCTGAGGGGCTGTCACAGAGAGGAGGGGGGCAACTTATTTTCCAAAGCACCTGAAGGCGAGACAAGGAACAGTGGATGGAAACTAATCAAGGAGAGATTCAGCCTAGAACTAAGGAGAAATTTCCTAACAGTGAGGACAATTATCCAGTGGAACAGCTTGCTTTCAGAAGTTGTGGGTGCTCCATCACTGGAGGCTTTCAAAAAGAGACTGGACAGCCACTTGTCAGAAATGGTATAGGTCAGGGATAGGCAACCTTGGCTCTTTTATGACTCGTGGACTTCAACTCCCAGAATTCCTGAGCCAGCCATGCTGAGGGGAAAGGGAGAGGTTTCCAAGCTGAGCCATGCTGGCTCAGGAATTCTGGGAGTTGAAGTCCACGAGTCATAAAAGAGCCACGGTTGCCTACCCCTGGTATAGAGTTTCCTGCTTGAGCAGGGGGTTGGACGAGATGACCTACAAGGTCCTTTCCAACTCTGTTCTGTATTCTGTGATCCTTTCTGGTGCCCCATTGCCAACCCTGGTTCCTCCCACTCAGGATTCGTGCTTAAATGTTTCCTCCAGAGAAACAACCAGTAAGTGATCTTCATCCTCTTCATTTGGGACCACTGTGTGAGTCCCCCCCCGTATTTCACTCCTCCAAGATATTAGCCACCCATCTCATATTCAACAACTCTGGATAGTTTACAGAACATTAAAATAAAAACACTAAAAAAACATTTTAAAACCATCAACTATAAAATAACACCGCAGATAAAATCATTAACACAAGATGGGAAAAAGGAGGGAGCTGGATGGGGGGTGGGTGGGGTGGAGGTGGGATTAGATTTGAAATAATCATCCACCTCCAGCGTGAAACGCCCCCATTGGTACCCCAAGCCATCTGGTCTTCAGGCTCGTAGGAAAAGGCTGGAGGGTGGGAGGCCACCTGAGCCAGATGTTCCGGAGAGCAGGAGCCACAGTAATAAAAATGGCTATTAAAAATTTCCCATTAA
This sequence comes from Protobothrops mucrosquamatus, assembly GCF_001527695.2. NCBI lineage: Eukaryota > Metazoa > Chordata > Lepidosauria > Squamata > Viperidae > Protobothrops > Protobothrops mucrosquamatus. Next base: position 32,538 of record NW_015390105.1, read on the forward strand.
AATGCTGATTTAAGGAGCTGCGCCTTGCTCTTTTGTTCAGAAGGTAAAGCCAAGGGGGTCGTGGCTTGGGATTGTCCTAGTGCAGACATGTCAAACACAAGGCCCAGGGGCCGGATGCGGCCCGTGAAGTGGTTTCATGTGGTCCGCGAAGCCATCCTGGAAACAGTGAGGGAGTGACCCCCGCTGCCTTGGCCCTGGCCCAGGCCGGCCGGGAGCCAATGTACAATTTTGCGGTGGCCATCTATGCTGAAACGCATTCAGTCTTAGCTCCATAAGCCCCCCCCCCCGCATGGCCTGAGAGGAACAGCGAGGCTCCTCCAGTGGACCATGCCTTGGCACTTGCCCCGGTCCCACCCCCTTCTGCCAGAGATCCTCAGATCTGTCCCACTCCTGCCCAGGCCCCCACAGGCACCCTTGACACAAACGATGTAGAGCTGGCCACACCCACCCAGTAGGCCACACCCACTTCATCCACACCCACCCAGTAGGCCACGCCAACCCCCCCAGGACAACCGCAATGCTGATGCAGCCCTCAATGAAATTGAGTTTGACACCCCTGTCCTAGTGGGAAGCCTTTTGCCCACAGCCCACCCAGGCTGAATGCTTGGCAGGAGGGCCTCTGCTAGCCATCTCATGAAGGCTGCAGCCCAACGGAGCCCTCCCCCTCTTGTGTTGGGGCTTTTAAAGTTGAAAACCAACCGTTGGGTGGAGCCTGGAATCAGTGGCATCTTTGTCCCTTTGACCGATCAATGCTATCAATATATTTAATAATAATAATAATAATAATAATAATAATAATAATAATAATAATAATAATAATAATAATAATAATAAAGTTGGAAGGGACTTTGGAGGTCATCTAGTCCAACCGCCTGCTCAGGCAGGAAACCTGTACCATTTCAGACAAATGACTTTGGAGAATGGCTTTAAGTTGATTGCCTGTATCATGTTGTGTGAATAATAATAATAATAATAATAATAATAATAATAATAATAATAATAATAATAATAATAATAATAATAATAATAATAATAATAATAATAATAATGCGACTTTACTAGGAACTGCTTCCATCCTGCGACAATATCTGTAATACCATCAAACATGCACATCTGCCTATCCCAGGTCCTTGGTAAGGACTCGATAGGTAGACAAAAATGCCAAATCCAGTCTGAACATCTGGCTGACTGCGATGATCAATAATAATAATAATAATAATAATAATAATAATAATAATAATAATAATAATAATAATAATAATAATAATAATTTGGAAGGGACCTTGGAGGTCATCTAGTCCAACCTCCTGCTCAGGCAGGAAACCCTATACTATTTCAGACAAATGTCTGTTCAGTCTCTTCTTAAAAATTATCAGTGTTGGAGCATTCACCACTTCTGGAGGCAGGTTGTTCCACTGGTTAATTGTTCTGTCAGGAAGTTTCTCCTTAGGTCTAGGTTGCTTCTCTCCTTGATTAGTTTCCATCCGTTTCTTCTTGTCCTGCCTTCAGGCGCCTTGGAAAATAGCTTGACTCCCTCCTCTTTGGGGCAGCCCCTGAGATATTGGAACACTGCTATCATGTCCCCCCTCGTCCTTCTCTTCATTAAACTAGACATACCCAATGCCAGCAGCCGTTCCTTATATCTTTTAGCCTCCAGTCCCCTAATCATCTTTGTTGCTCTTCTCTGTACTCTTTCTAGAGTCTCAACATCTTTTTTACATCGTGGTAACCAAAACTGGATGCAGTATTCCAAGTGTGGCCTTACCAAGGCATTGTAGAGTGGTATTAATACTTCACGTGATCTTGATTCTATCCCTCTGTTAATGCAGCCCAGCACTGTGTTGGACTTTTTGGCAGCTGCAGCACACGGCTGGCTCCTATTTAAGGGATCGTCCACTAGGACTCCCGAGATCCCTGTGCCAGTAGTGTAAATCTGCAACAATATAAGTACGGATCCCTCTAATTCCAGTTTTCTCAATTTAAAGAAAATGCACACTTTCACGTTAGCTCTTCTTCATTCTTTGTGTTCTTCGTTTCTTGCCAGCCTCCTGGATGAAAACGAGCCTCCCCTGTTTGCTCCTGCAAGAGCCCGTTGGATCCGAGCTATCACCAAAGTCCGGCTCCAGTTTCAGGAGGTAAAGCCATTTTTGCTCCTCCCTCCATTTCTTTGCCTGAAGAGTCGGTGTGTGTGTGTGTGTGTGTGTGTGTGCATGTCTTTTTTTGAAGGCTTTTTTGGTGGTCCAAGAAGCAACTTGGGCTTGAGAAGCTGGAGAGCCTTTAGCGCAGGGCAGGGGTAGCCAACCTTGGCTCTTTTATGACTCGTGGACTTCAACTCCCAGAATTCCTGAGCCAGCTAAGCTGGCTCAGGAATTCTGGGAATTGAAGTCCACGAGTCATAAAAGAGCCAAGGTTGACTACCCCTGCTTTAGCGGCAGAGGCCAAAGGCCTTTCCTCAGCCCTGGGATGCCCAGTCTGTGGGAAGACTTGGTTCTTGCGAAGGATCAAGACCTCGGAGGGGAATCTGCGTTTCAGGGCATCCCAGTGGATCCCAGATAATGCAGACAGAACCTGCGTTGGACACGTGCATGCTTTTGGGGCACTACTTCAGAAGAAGCTCCAGTTTTGTGTAGAGGAGGCTGGCTGGGGAATTCTGGAAGTTGAAGTCCAGAAATCTTAAAAGTGGCCACGGTTTGACACCCCTGGTGTAGACATCAATCTGTGGGATTCCTGAAAAATTGCTTTGGACCGTGGCCAGGTTTCCTCTACAAGCAGCCATGCGGTGCCTCTGTGGCACCCAGATCAAAAAACGGGTGTCTGCTGGTCCAAGCACCCCCCCACTTTGTCCACCAGCCACCTCTTGAGCTGCACTGAAGGAGCTTCTTCATATGTTGGGAAATGCAAGTTCTTTGGAAAACTGTGTTGACACAAAAGTTGTCAAAGCAAGACCTCGTGGGTTTTGCGGCGCTGACTTTGGAAAAAGTTCTGGTTTAAATAATGGACACAGGATTATATTTAAAGCGCCAATGACCCCCAAGGGGCTCAGGGGCTTCCCTCCCGCAAGAGGCCTGCCTTTCCACCTAGTTTTGGCAAAGGAATCGTTTTGCTTGAGTCGATCACCGCAATCTCTCTTGTGGGGAAGCAGAAGCATTTCTGCCTTGAGGTGGGAGATGCCCATAGAACTTCGTGGGCTTCTCAGGCCTCTTAAACCGGGGCCCCTCCAAGCTGCTGGGGTCCCTGAGAAGGGGGTGATGCAGGGGTTGGGGCATCGTAGGGGGGGAGGGTAAGGCCGAAGCTGATTGTGGGATGCTGAGCGGACACCTCCCTCTGACCTGAGAGGTAAACCTGGGCATGACAGAGCCCCCAATGGTGACTGCTGGGCTTTGTAGTGGCTTTGCTTCTTCTTCTTCCATGCATATTTGGCTTCTAGTCCCACACCAGGCATTTTATGATTTATCATCATGAAAAGAGCCTCTTTTGAGATCTCAGGAGGAGGCAGTGCAGTGGCCGCCCTGTGGCTGCTTTTTCTGTCTCTTCCTGTCTCAGAGACAACATGAAAGGATGCGCAAAAGCGTCCCTAGCGAGGACAATATACTCGGGCACAAAGCTTCCAGCATCGCGGAAAGGCTGCGGGAAAAGTAAGGAAGGGCCCCCCCCCCTGCCCCATGTTTTAATATTTAGGCCAACATGACTATAACTTTTCTTTATTCTTCTCAGAAATCAGGTAAGGATTTTCCGGCAGTCTACCCTGCTCACGTAGACGGCTCACCCATAATGAGCTTTGCGCGGTTTGGGATTAGCTTTCTGTACAAACTCATCCCGCGAATTAAATCTGCCCACCGCGAGGAATAGTGTTGCGTCTCCCCAATGCCAGAAGGAAACGCTCTGTGGTTGTTGGGTGGGTTTATTATGGGGGGGAGGTGAGAGAACACCCCCCCGCCCCTCCCTGTCTTCTTCCTAAGGCTGTTGAGCTGGCAAAGAGGCCTCGAAATGAAGAAAATGTGATGCGGTGGGAATTGTGTGGCCGCCTGGTTGTGACTCTGGCTGTATTGGACTGTGTAGCCTTTGGAGGTCCCTCCTTTCCAGTGGCCTCTTTCCTCCCCCAGTTTCCTATTTCCGGTGACTTCTAACATCTGGTGGTCTCTTGCTTGGAAGAAAGGCTGTGTGTGTGTCCAGTGTGTGTGTTGATGTGTTTTGGGAGGGTGTTTTGATGTTGCTTCATCCATCGGACATCCCCGCCATCTCTCCACTTCCAGACCGACTTCTCAGAGGCCCCAGCGGCTCTGCCTGCTTTCTGACCTTTTTCCATCCTCCTGCCAGTCTCTATCCTGGTTTGATTCTCTCAGAATTGGGGGGTCCTCTTTCACCAGGTTCCTTCCTTGTCTCCCATTTGCGCCCCCCCCGCCAGACTGGCTGGGCATCCCCCCCCCCCCATCCATCAGAGGCTGGGGTAGGGACTGTCCAGGACTAAGCATTTTGCTGATCAGGCCCTAAAGGAAGAGTCGGGCCTTCTGCTCTTCCATACCTTCAATCATTCCCGGTTTGACATTTTGTTTGTAATGTTTCCCAAGATGGGCAATTAGTTTAAGGCAGGGGTAGGCAACCTTGGCTCTTTTATGACTCGTGGACTTCAACTCCCAGAATTCCTGAGCCAGCCACGCTGAGTGGAAAGGAAGAAGTTTCCAAGCTGAGCCATGCTATGCTGGCTTAGGAATTCTGGGAGTTGAAGTCCACGAGTCATAAAAGAGCCAAGGTTGCCTACCCCTGGTTTAAGGCAATCCGTTGCCGCAAACTTTCCTTTCTTGCATGCTGAAATGGTATAAAATGAGTTTTAGGTGCAATTGTGCTTATCTAGCCTATGTTTATCACTGGTTCTCCCAATCTGGGTTCATTCAGTAATCAAGGTAGAAAAGTGGTAATTAGCATGACTGTGCCCTGTGGTGTTTCACCTCCCCCCCCCACACACACATCTTTCCATCATCCCACCAGATCTGGTAGGGTTATGGGCACACTTCGGGTTCCCTCTCACTAATGCTCTGAGACCCGGGAAGCTGTTAAAACTTGGCTTTCCCTGCAAGCATTAAAGGGCCAGAGAGTCTTGGAGATACGGCTGTGTTTGTTGGGCTAAGTGCTGCAGGATTGCAGGTTCTGGTTTCGTATCGGTTTACCCATTATGGTCAACTGCCCAGCGTTATCTACTTAAGATGAGTACCTAACTAAATCAATAAATGTTCAACTCATTTGGGGGAGGTTAGGCACAAGGATTGTGCCAACTGGACTTTGGATGCCCAGAAAAGAGCCAGTTCAGATTTGGGAGCTGCCCAAAGGATGTTTGTTGCGCCCCAAAGGAGGGAGCCAGCCAGCCTTCAGATCCGCAGCAAAGGGACAACCTTGCAATGGAGACCTGTCCCGTGGGGGGGGGGGGGAATCAGGCTGCCCACGATGAATGCAGCTAGTCTGAAAAGAAAACAGGAGGATCAGAGGATTTAGTAGAGAAGAAAATGAGCGATGATGACTCTGGAAGAAGAGTCTGAAATCAAAACACAGCTGTCATTCTCTTGGAGCCAAAGAAAACCTCTGGTCCATCCTACAAGAGAGGAGAGAGAAGGGGGCCTCCAGACCTGCCTGCATTCAAAGCTGCCCCCTGCAGCCCATCCGGGAGCTTGTGGACAGAGCAGAGTTCGCAAGGACACAAAAGAGCTGGTCCAGCCGGATCCTGCATGTGGTCCAGCCAGCGAGGGGGCATTTCTCCCCTTTTAATGGCTCCAGTGGCTGTCACAGAACCCACCCCCCTTGTATTCCACTTGGTCATCAGCCCGTTCCCACGAGGCTTCAGTCTGGCGATGATTGGAAAGTGGGGGGAGAAGAAGTCAGCAGGCAGCACCACAAAGCGCTTGGCTGAATCACCGCAAGCTTCCTCTGGCCTCATCCTACGCAGTGCACAGGCAGCCCAGCTCCGGTCTTCTTTCGCTCCATTGCAGGCCTGCCGGCTGGGGAATTCTGGGAGTTGAAGTCCACACATCTTAAGACAGCCCAGGCTGAGAAACTCAGTCCCTGGCAGTTTTGTTCCCAATGGCTCTCCCGATCAACCTGCCCTTCACTTCCTTCTTTTTGATCCCTTTGTGAGCGCTCAGCCTCTCAGCCATGGCTGCTTTCCCAGGGAGGCCCGCCCCGATAGCATCCAGGGGGCTCATTGTTTCTGGCCCAGTGGGCTGAATGAGCCTCCTTTGCCAGGTGCTGCTACCTCAGCCAGACTCGGAGGGGTGGGGGAGTTTGTCTTTGCAGCTCTACAAGGTTATTCTTTCCCTGGTTTCTGCTCGCCTTGGGCATTCACGCTGTGCCATTGAGCGCCAACACCCACCTACATCTTCCCACTTAGGGAAGACGGGTCTTGCGTAAGAGTGGATGATGCCCACCAGCCCTGGTGCCAGCCAGAGAGGAGCTGGAGGGGCCCCTGAGCTGGCTTCACAGAAAGTGGCTTTCTTGGCCAGAAAAGCAGTGCTGGCAAGGAGCAAAGGAGAGATCGTCCAAGCCCTTCACACAGAGGAGGCCAGGACAGCCGAGGAGGTCCTTGACTAAACGCTCCCCCCACCCCAGAATCTCTCAGAAGCGGCCCAACCCGCAGGGTGGAGGATTGGGGAGGGGTCAAGAAGTGCCAAGTCGTGGACCAGCTTTTTTCCCACTCATCTTTGGGCTCTCTGGAGGCTCTCGAAGGCGACAGGCAGAGTCCATCCCAGGACTGGCAACGGGTGGAGAAGACCAGGCCTGGTCCCTTTGGAAGAGCCCAGGACCACAGGAGAACCCCGGCTGGGGCGGCCTCCTTCCATGCCGCGATGGGGAGGGGGCTCTGGGGCATTCAGTCCAGTGGGCTGAACCCCGGGCAGGGGAGGAGGGGGCCCTTGGAAGGCAGACTCGACCTCTGATTCTCCTCTAGCCGAAGAGACACAAATTCCTCTACTAACGCCCCGGAAGATATCTGGGTGGAAAAGCAGATCTCCCCCTCCCCCAATTATGCAATAGCAATCGGCCCCAGCCCCCTCCTCAAGAGTGTGGAGATCAAGTGACGAAGAGTCCGGCCAGAGGGGGCGCTGCTCCACCAGCTCCCGGTGCCTCCTGCTCTGCCAGCCCACCGGCCCCCTTCTTTTCCGGAGGAGCTGCCTGCGCTCAGCTCCGCCGTTCTTGCCATGCAACAGCTAATAAGACGGAGGGATTAATTTGTTCCTGGGCGGGTGGGTGAGTGGGCAGGCAGGGGAGGGTGGAGCTGCTTTGGGCAGCCAGCGAGGCGAGGCAGCGGCACCTGAGGACGGCAGTCGCTTCCTCCTCCTTCCGAAGTCCGGCCCCGAAGACAGCCTGAAGTTAACAGCTGCTCGGGAGCATCCTGGCTCTTGAGTGGACGGCTGAGTCTGTTGCTTTGAAGGACCAGAGAGAGAGAGAGAGAGAGAGAGAGAGAGAGAGAGAGAGAGAGAGACGGGGAAGCTCTCCTGGGCTTGCCTGGGACTGGGGGGCAGCTGCCCCCTTCCCCGAAATGTGGCTGTTTTGGCAGCCTGGGAATGCAAAGGAGTCCAGCACCAAATGGATCAGATTGTGCATCCTCTGTGTGGCCAGCAAAGGAGCCTCTTCTTTCTCTTTGATTGCCTGAATTTTCTTGGGGGTTTTCACGCATCGGCTGTGAAGGTGAGTCCAGGCAGGGAGGGGGATGGATCTCCGGCAGG
>NW_015390105.1:40622-45186 GCF_001527695.2 Protobothrops mucrosquamatus
TTTTTTTTTTTTTTTTTTGCTTTACTTGTGTTGGCTTGTTTTATTCCTAGCAATTTACATTCACATGTTCTGGTTTCAAATGAGCATTTCTAAGGGCTTGCTGTTCAGGAGTCAGTTCGATGATTTCCCCCAAGAACAACTTCCACAAATTAAATGCAGGGGGCTCTGAAACGGAAAAATCGAAATGCAGGTATTTCCAACCCGTCTTTTGGAGCGTCAGTCGTGCCCGAGGGAGCTTGAAAGCCCTTTGTTGGTGCTGGGGCTGCCTTGTCCCAAAGGGGCCGCGGGCCGTTCTCCCCCTTGTGCCTCAAGCAGGGGATCTCTGGGGTGAGGGGGGGGCGCAGGGGCATCTCTGCTGGAGTTGGGTGAGCAAGCAGGGCATGGAGAGGAGGCCGGGGCTCTGGTGTCCCTCAAAGAGGCCAGTGCTTCTTTAAGAGCAGGGGCTGTGCCTGCCCATGGCGGTGCTGTGTTGCTGTTGGGATCCCCCGGCTGCTGATAAAGACCAGCCCAGCATCCCTAAGATGGATGGGTGGGTCTCTTCCTCCGTTCCCCAGTGCTCGGCCTGAGACTCTCAGCGCAAGGCAAACTTTAGTGTGTTTGGAGTGTGCAACTGAGTCCCCCAGCAGCCTGGCCGGCTATTCTGCACAGGGGACCTCGGGTGACACCCGAAGTTGGCCATTGGCTTTTAAAAGGAGGCATTGGTGCTCTTTTCTGAGCAGCCTGTTGAAACAAGGAGCCCTTCAAGGGGGTGGGGTGGGGTGTGAGTTGCTGCTGGAGAAGAGGGGATCTCAGGAGAACCCATGCCCTTTGCCGTCCCAGCCCTGTTGGCCTTCCCCAGGGCAGATTGCTTTGTCTGCTGAGAGGACACTGAGACGGAGAACCACTTAGACGGACCCGAAGAGTTTGATCCCAGACTTTGGCAGGCTGTGTTCGTACAACATGCTTAACCATGTCTGCGCAGCGTGCTGAGTTTAGTTAGGATTAATCGGGGGTAGGGGGGTTTAGCACATTATGGGAACCCACCGTCGTTCTTCATACAGTAGTTGAGGATTTTGTCTTGAATCCAGGAAAGAGGTCAGTTCGGTCACTAGTGTATCACTGGCGTGCATTCTGGGTGCAGGGGGGGGGACCCTCAGTCGATTTGTTTAGCTTGAGGCTGCTTGGGTTGCCCAGAGCCAGGAGGTCAGTTAGCCAGAGGGCACCGGCTGAAGCCTGTGGCATGAGCTCAGCATTTGGGCATCAAATTGGATGCCCTTCCTGTGATCACTCATCCTTGTGACCACCTGTTTTGCCACTGCTACCCTGCTCTCACTCACTTGGGGACCACAGCTCCCATGGTCCCCAGCCAGGCCGGTCCCCACGGTCGGCGGGAGTCAGCTGGGGGAAGATTAAAGAGACACCAGGACAGGCTCAGGTTGGTTTGGTTCTGCTGGGCTCCCTCCGGTGCTGGAGAAATTCTGGGCAATGGGTGTCTGTGCCAACCGGGCTCCCTTCAGTGGCTGCTGCTTCTTCTCCTCCTCCTCCTCATGCCTCTCTCCGCGTTTCCTTATTTGCATTCCTTGCACTTCCCCATCTTCCTGCAATCAAGATTAAGTCACCTTCCGCGGTAAATATTTTGACTTGAGCCCGTGTTCCCACAAAGCAGAATTCTCTCTTCCTTGAGTAGAAAATACTCCTTTTAATTATTTCCCCAGGTGAGAATTCTCAGTTTCTGAGTCTGTCTCAGGGTAGGCGGGCTGATTCTGTCAGCCTTGGAAGAAACCGCCTAAGAGGGCCGTCTGCTCATTTTGTGGGGTCTTGCTTTGGGAAAGGAGCGGCTTCGGGAAGGGGCCACAGGATGGAAAGGGCCACGTTCGGCCTCCACAGCTGGTGGGGAGGGAGGCCACGAGTGTGAACCGGGAGGCAGGAAGGACCAGGCATGTCTTCCAGGCACCTTTCCTTAGAAGGCACTCGGTCCTCAGGAGCTGTGTGGAAAGTGTCGTGCGAGAATTTCCAGCAAGCATCAGCGTTGCAGCCTGTTGAGAAGGGCTGCCATGGCAACCCTCCCTTGGGCGGTCTCTGGCACAGCCTTCCCTGAACCGGTGGCTGCAGGGGGTGAGTCTCGGGGTCCTCGGCATCCTGAGGGTCCCTTGTGTTGCAGCTCTAAGTGAAAGAAGACCGCCTCGCTGCCTTAGACCGAGGACCAGCCTCAGCCAGAGGCCTCCAGGAAGCTGGGAGGCAGGGTCCAAGAAGGGAGGCCTCTCCCAAGGGACCACAGCAGGCTTGACCACCGGGATAAGTCCAACAGGATGATGCTTAGTGGTGACAAAATTAACCCAAAGGACTTTATTATTATTTTTTTCCTTTAGAGACGTTTCGCTTCTCATCCAAGAAGCTTCTTTAGCTCTTGAAGTTCTTGAATTGAAGAAGCTTCTTGTACGAGAAGCAAAATGTTTTCAAAGAACAAACCAAAGAAACTCCAGTTACCTTTTGGAAAAAAAGCACCTTTGGGATAACCAATTGGACAGCTGGATGATTGAGAATCTCCGTGGGCGTTGGGGGAGAAAATGTCAGATGCACCCGCTGGAAGCCTTTGCTTAGGAGCTGCAAAGGGGGAAGGGTTTAGGCCAGCGAGTGGACCACCAACACGGAAGCAGGAGCTGAAAGGACCAGGCCAGCCTTGGGGTAAACTAACAGAACTAGGGCATCTGAACCTATTGACCTCTATGCTGCATCTGTTGCTCTTGGAGTACGGAGTTCGTGGGGACAGGCAGAAGCTGGAGTAGAGGAGAGTGACCAGCATGACAAGGGACTGGTAGAGTTGAAGCACCTTGGCAGGTTGACTTGAGCAAGAAGCCCAACGACCAGCGAGAAACCTCTTGAAGGCTGCCACAGGCAAGCAGGCGTAGAACTGACCTCTGCCTGGTTTGAAGCTGAAGGAGATTCAGAGGGAATTTTAAGAGGAATTTCTGCTTGGGAAGCCGTTGGCAAGTCTACCTAGAGCAGTAGCAGCACCTCCCCTTGCTGGAGGGGGCCAGATGGGCTGATGGGTCTCGGTCTGGGTGGCTTAATGAATTCCTGCTCGGAGCTGGAGCTGAACTAGATGACTGTGGAGGTCCTGCAACTCCTTTCTGCCCAGGTTGTCCCCCCCACTCTTTTTATTTAGCACCTGTAGGCTAAATGCAACCTCAGAGCTCTGTTGGTGGGGGGGGATTGCAGACGAGAGCAGAGGAAAGGGGCTGTGCTGTCCCTTGCTGCCCTGCTGTGGACGTGCTTTTGGCATCCCCCGTCTGTTGGGCAGATGAATTTCTAAAAGGTCCCTTGTCCATTTCCCAAGTTGCTTAGTCTCCTTCCTCTGCCAGAACGGGATCCTCTGGAGTGCCACCCAGAAGGCCTTGCTTGGGGCTGGGGAAGAGCCAGAAAGAGGCCGGCCTCTGAGGACCACCAGCTCCCTCAATTGTGGTCTCCCCAAAAAGGAATCCATTGTTTTTGCCCTTCGGTCAGAATGATGCTGTTTCTACATTAACGTGTCACTGTCCATCAAGTTTGGGCAGAGAGGGGAACGTGAAATTCCAGGCCAGAAAGGTGTGCTTGGTGCCTTGGCCTAGCCCTATCCTTTGAGGGTCCCCCTCAGCCCCTAGCATCTGCCTGGTGATTTGTGGTCTCCCTGGTTGGCTGGAGTGGCCGCTTGATAGGGCAGCTGGCCTGCCAGCCTTGTGGGGCAGCTGCCTGGAGTCTCTTTCTTGGCCAGGCTTGGGGGTGTGTGTCTGCCTTCAGGTGGTCTTACGCTTCCTGCAAGAGCGCATGGCTGCCCCTCCAGGAAATGCTCTGTCTTCCCCACGTCCCTGGGCTGGAGCTTCAGTTCCGTCAGGGCAGATGGGAGCTGCAGCTTGAGACATACCCGACTCCATGTCCCTTCCCATGGCTGCCCCAAGGAATGGGCCGAGCGAGGTCAGCTGCTCTGGAGCTCAGCCCCTTAGACAGGGATCAATTTCAGCCATTGGGCAGGCATGGCTGTTGGCTGGAAGGGCAGAAATAGCCCTAGGTACTCATTTCCCCCCCTCCCCATAACAAAAGGGCGGGAGGGAGATGGAGGGCCAGGCTTGCCGTCTAGGGCAGGGGTAGGCAACCTTGGCTCTTTTATGACTCGTGGACTTCAACTCCCAGAATTCCTGAGCCAGCATGGCTCAGCTTGGAAACCTCTCCCTTTCCCCTCAGCATGGCTGGCTCAGGAATTCTGGGAGTTGAAGTCCACGAGTCATAAAAGAGCCAAGGTTGCCTACTCCTGGTCTATGGAAAACAACTGGCTCCTGGCACATTCTGCACAGACCAGGGGCAGGAAAGAACAGCCCTTTGTGCTCCCAAGGCAAGCCCAGTCCTTCTCTGGAGGCAGGTGGGCTCCGTCCTTTCAGCCCATAGAATAGAATAGAGCTGGAAGGGACCTTGGAGGTCTTCTAGTCCAGCCCCCTGCTCAAGCAGGAGAACCTGTACCATTTCAGACACGATCAACCACAGGGAAATTGGCTGCATAGCTGAACACGGTCCAGTATGATAGCGGTCACCACAACAGGAGAGAAAAGGAAAA
>NW_015390106.1:0-1212 GCF_001527695.2 Protobothrops mucrosquamatus
TAAAAAAAAAAAAAATCCCTTTCCAGTGTGATCTTCCATTTTCTATCTCTACCTTTCTCGTTTTGGATCGTCGACGCTGCTAACGTCAAAGAACGCGCCTGCGTTCTAAACGGCTGGGTGCGTCACATCCGTTTTTGCCTTCGGCCGGGAGGAGAAGATGATTCCCCCGGTGGAGGTTTCCCCGCTGATCAAGGTGAGCGGAGACGCCGCGCGTGCCACTTCGGGCTTCCGCGTGTATGCTTGTGTGGAGGGGGGGGGGTGCAATTTGCACGCGCTCCGTCTCGTGATGGGCGAGGCCTGCAAAACGGGGGAGGCCAGCCGGCGTCCTCTTTTAGTCGGAAGGTGGCGGTGGAGGTCACGGAGAATGGGGGACGGTGGTGGGTCCGTCTCCTGCCCTTTCGATCTGGCTGCAGATCCAGAGTCTTCCACGTAGACTCGTCTTTCCTGAGTTTTCGAGTGAATTTCCCTTCCCTCCGTCTCTTGGCTCAAGGGGCGTCTTGTTCAATAAAACTCTCGGGTTTTTTGCAAAACGTGATAATCTTGTGGAATACGAAAGGGCTCTTACGAATTCCAGAGGGGGTTAGCAGAAAGGTTTATTTGCGCAGGTTCAGAGGCATATGGAGACAGGCAATTCTGAACAAGGAGGGCGGGATTAGACTTCAGTTTTATACTTTCCTTTTCTTAGGAACAAAGGACTACACCTTGTAATACACCTTGTAATACATTAGGATCGTTTCTCACGGGCATACAATGGTTGGTTTTGCTACATACAAAGTATCTATGTGCAATGCGCGTTTGGTTAGTCACATATTACTGACACAGAACTTTCCCAGTGATGATGCATTGCATCATTATTCTAGCAATTATGCAGACAAATCATTATTCCAGCAATTGTTCATTATTCTACCTTATTTTACCACATTAATAAGATAACCTTTATGGTAGCTTTTTTTTCTGTGAACACACTGGCACACATTTTAAAAAAATGAAATTCTGATGTTCGCTGTCAATATAGTAGTGGCCAAAATTGTGGAAACCTTTTGGGAAAAGTGTACAGTAGAAATGCCACCTTTGGTTAAGTTTCCACCCATTTTTCTTCTAATTTCTTTATAACTGTAGCCTTGTTCACTTAATAATACTATTTTACATCGCTTTCTGGGCAACCAGTCAACTCTTTGCACCATTACTTTAATTTTATTACGTTTTACAAGC
>NW_015390106.1:5742-9880 GCF_001527695.2 Protobothrops mucrosquamatus
GACGTCCTGGATCGCGGAGAATCCCGAGGCTCCGGAGGAGTTCTCACCTACATCGTCCACAAGGGACGACTCGGGAACTCAACTCCTACCTCGGGCAGCTCACCTTTCCCCCTATGCCCAGGGGAAAGGTATCAAGCCGTTTGACAGCTGATGCAGGCTGTCAAACCGGCTTTTACGCGGAAACAGGCGGGAGCAGCAAGCAGCTGCGTCCAGCGAAGGAGCCTGCCACCGGAAGTCATCCCATTACATTCTTGATTAAATTATCTTTCCTTTGATATATAATTTTATGGTACTACTCCAAAATAAAGTGGTGTTATTAGCCATCAAACCTCAAAAATACACTTTTCCCAAAAGGTTTCCATAATTTTGGCCACCACTGTGTGTGTTTGTGTGTGTATACACACATACATACACATACATACATACACATACACATATACATATATACACACACACATATACATACATATGCAATATATATACAAACATACACACATTTATTAATCACAGGCCATTTACAATACATAAAAAGCATTTATAAGTGGTGTCTTATTCAGACTCTTCTGAGTATTTAACAGAGATGCCCAAAGAATTAAAGAGACTTTTTATCTACAAGCTAGTTGTATCAGAAAAGTTCTTGTGAAATGTAATAATGATAGCTAAATACACCCATCATGGAGAGTCTGTCTTGAATGCTGTTTCAAAGCCATTTTGGCTTTGCCAAAGGATATATGTGTTAGTCCTGCCAGGTAGTCCAGACAAGAAGAACTCTGAGTACTAGCTCTATCTTTGTTGTAATATTACATTAAAAGCAGTAGTCATTACATTAACGGAATTTTATAAGTCTGAAAATATTTCTCCCCTGCTTTATTCTGGAATGCTTTCCTGGTCCTTTCTGCTTTTGTGGGCTGAGATATTGTTTACATGATGGTTCTACAATCTGCAACTCCCCTTTGTCTTGTAAGGACCTTCCAACATACCATTACAATATAAAAATATCTGGGAAACCTTTGGAAACCTGGTCAAAATGTTCAAACAAGTATAATTATTGCTATTTTTGTATTCTGTGTTTTGTATTCTGGTTACTGTTTTTATGCTACTAAAAAGCAAGTATAATATACAAAATTGTATAGGTAGTCCTTGACTTAAGACCAAAGTTGGGATCAAAATTTCTGTTGCTAAGCAAGGTGTTGTTAAGTGAGTCATAAGTCAGACCTAGGCATTTTACAGCCCTCAGGCCACATCCAGCTCTTTGGTTGTCCCTGTCCAACCCGCATGACGTCAGTCAGAAATTAGAAATAAAATGTAAATAAGTGCACCCTATACATTCAATACGACTGTATGACTTTTATTTTGAAGGTGAATGCTTTTTTTACCTATTTACATATGGCCTGTGTGCATGCCTACACACTTTCACAGCCTATTGGTTCGGCCTTCCATAACAGTCCCAGTTCCTTGTGTGGCTATGTGGGGAAGTTAATTGTCCACCCCTGATTTAACTGAATCACTGCCATTGTTAAACAAATCTGGCTTCCCCCATTGACTTTGCTTGTTGGAAGCCAGCTGTGATCCAGCCAGCAAATGGTGGCCATGTAACCAACTCCAGGACACTGCAGCCATGATAAATACATGCTGGTTGCAAAGCATCTGAATTTTGATCACATGACCATGGGGAAGCTATGATGATTCGAAAGACATTTTTCTCAGTGCTGTTGTAACATTGAATGGTTGCTAAACAAATGGTATAATGTGTATACCATTTTATAACAATAGTGGGTATACAGAATGGTATAATTTGTGTGTGTGTGTGTGTGTGTGTGTGTGTGTATTGCATTGCATTGGAATATTTCAATTCAGTCTTTTTGTGAATTAAGTATAACATTCTTTATGGTTTACATTTCTGTAATTTATTTAAAGTTCTGCAGATACTCCGCACTGCTGTTGGGAATCATTTATGGAGCAAGAAGATATGGTAAGTGGTTAACAAAAATAACCTTTTTGGTTATGTTTGCATTGTGAAAAGCTGATGTTTGGTTTTGAAAAATACATCAGTAATGCAATTAAACAGTACTGTAATATTTTTGCAATAGATGCATTTACATCCAGATGTTTCATCTGGCTTCTTAACAGTTATTCACAAGCATCTTCTGAGAAGTCTTAGATGACTTCATGTGAAAAAAATAAGTGCACAAGATTGCTTGTTGTATATTGATATGATATCAACTTATTTTTTTATTGCTCCTGATTGGAGTTGGCATTTATACTTCCAGAATTACAATTTGATGCATATATTTATTGATGCATGAACATTATGAGCGTATTCAGTTTTATAAAGCATTTTAAAAAAATCAGTATCAGTAAAATGGACAGCATATAAATTTAATAAATCAATTAAGAGCATTAAAAAACTTGTTAAAGAGCCATTCTGAATGTAGAAGTTCAGAGCTTATTAATAAGTAAAAATATATAAAGTATGAAATAGTATACTGTCTATATTTACCTTTTTTCTATATTTTGTGAAATTGCATCTTAATTAATTAAATATTAGCAATGTTAAAAGTGGAGAACAAGCCTGATCCACTGTGAAGCTAAAATTATTCCAGAGGCCTATGTTAAATATTTTGTATCGTGAAACTCCACCTGCTTTTAATGAATTGAAAGTACGGAACTGTGAAACAATAAATCATAATGCATTTCTCTTTCCTCTGAATACATATTGTTTTACTTTACAATAGCTTATTTGAAGCCTATCGCTGCAGAGGATAGGAGAATAGAAGCAGAGGAACGAGCAAAACAGGAGGAATTGAAAAGAATTGCAAAAGCATTGGAAGAAGGTATTTTCTGTAAATGTGTTTGATTTTGACAACAGTCGCTAAATGGTTGTAAGTGGATTACCTCTTTGTCAACAGAAAGTTGATGTTTTGGATTTCAGTGAAACTCCTCCCCCCCCACACACATACATACACACATATATACAAACAAACATATAGAGAGATCCAGTTTTGTTTAATGGTTAAGGCACCAGGCTAGAGAGTGGGAGACTGAATTCTAATTCTGCCATAGCCATGAAAACCAGCTGGGCCAGTTTCTTTCTCTCAGCTCAACCCACCTCACTGGGTTGCTGTTGTGAGGAAAATTGGAGGAGGAAAGTATGCTGGATGTCTTCACCGCCTTGAGTTATTTGTAAAAATAACAAAGGCAGGATATAAATGAATTATATGCATTTCTAATATAGTAAGAATACAAACAAAAGATAGGAAGTGGGGAAAAGGAAGGAAGTGAATAAAACATATAATTATGCCTTCTGCCTGTCTTTCTATTGAATAATGATCCTAATATTTTACCCGTCTTCTTTGTCCCTTTTTAATCTTTTCAATCTTTTTACTTTCAACAGAAAGTCCACATAAAGTTTCTAGTCTTTCAAAAACGTCTTTCTCCTATTTTTGTTTTCCTGACCAAACTGGCCAGCTTTAAACATTTCTGCAAATTCCGTTAACTTTAAAATCCAATCTTCCACTGGAAGTGTGTCGTTGCTTTTCCAAGTTTGTGCATTCAATACTCTTGCTGCATAGGAAAACAGTACTTCAGGCATATGCTCCTGGGGGACTGCAGGAAATGATGAAAAATACCTCATGATGCAAACACCATGGATTATATGCTTGAATCAAATGTTTCCATGTATGTCATTTTTCTTTTATTGTGGTTGGCTGTGGAGGCCTATCGTCTTAGGCATCAGTGGAAAGAGCGAGTCCTATATCATCAGAGGTTTCTCCAGGACAGTTGTTGATTTCCATGAATGTGCTTCAAGAGTGGCTACATTTGATTGTACATGATTCTAAATATTACTTTTAATTTGGGAAAAATATAGTATAAGATAAGATAACCTTTATTGTCATTTTTTTATTGTGGGCACAACGGCACACATCAAAAATGAAATTTAGCTAGTTAAAGATTGTATGATTAAATGGGCTCAAAATATAGGAGAAATAATATCTATGGATACCTGGGAGTTGATATGGGTGAGAAATGTGAAATTTACGCAAGCACAAAATCTACGTGAGAATTTTTATAAGATGTTTTATAGATGGCACATGGATCCTGCAACTATGTCTCGCATTTATGAGAATTATGAATCCAA
>NW_015390106.1:10380-13026 GCF_001527695.2 Protobothrops mucrosquamatus
GCTCAAAATTGGAAGAGTAAAGTCTTACCTACAATGGAGGACTGGAGATTGAAGGTTTCGCATCTTGCTGAAATGGCAAAAATTTCGGCTTATCTGAAGGATCACTCAAATGAACAATTTTTATCAATATGGAGAAGATGGATTGTTTATATTCAAAATAAGCATAGAATGGTGGAATATAATTTAGGTTTTTAGATAAAAAAATTTTTTTTTATATATTTCACCTACTTATGTAGAATAATATTTTGTGGAGTTAGGGATATTAATACTAGTTTACTTTTAGTTGAATAGTATCCTGGGATTAGGTTTGGGAAGTCCGGGGGTGGGGGGGTAGGGTTTTTACACTGTGATGTATTTGTGATGTGCTTTTTTTTATGATGAAAATAATAAAAATTTAAAAAAAAATAAATGAAATTTAGTTGCCTGCTCTCAAAGTGAAAACACATACATGACACATCTAAACATACTATGTGCAATATATGTATAGACCCACACCCCTACATATACATAATAATATTATTGCGTCTTTGATCATCTGGCAGCTAAGCTATCATCAGTTAAGGAGAAATATATTTCATATAGCTTTCTTCAAAACTCTGTTTAAAACCTGTGTGCATTTAGGATGTATCTTGGTGCTTAATTGCCTCTTTTTCTTTTTCAGCTCAAGAATCGATACTGAAATAAACCTCCTCGGTCCTCATCTTTATCTCCAGTGCTTGAAATGTTGAGGCAGATAATTCTGAATGGCTAAAATACATTTATTTACTTCAGTAAATAGACATTCACGACAATGTTGATTTCCTTAATGTGTATAGTGCTAATTAAAAAAGAAATGACAAAATGAAACACAATGTGCTGATCTGATTTTGTTCTCGAAGTCCTTGTGTTGATGCTGGGATCTAGCCCTTCTAATATAATAAAGCATTAACTGTTCAGCCACTGTGCTAGAGAAAGCCCATTTGTATTCTGTCTGGAACGAATACATATACTCTAGTGCTAGTGATGTTAGCGCTGGTAATGTTACCTAGCTTAGGTAATGAAACATCTGCAAGAAAACAGCTAAGCTTGGAGAGCACCAAGGACCCCTCATTTCAACCCTGAGCTGTCCAATCTAGGGCAAATGAGCCTGAAATAGCTATACTAGTCTCCCACTAACTCTTTGTCAGCCACAAAATTTTGAATTTATAGTGTTCACAGTATGTGAGGTCTGCCTGAAAAACATGCTCCTAGATTGGAGCAAAGCGCAGAACAGACTGGTTTATATTTGGTAGACCGGGTGCCTCACCCAACAGATAAGATATATATCCTCCCTGGTTTCTGCTGACAGGAGTAAGGGGGAACCTGTGGCTCAAAAGGGTAATACAGCTGCCTAACATGCAAGCAGGTTCGAATCCCTGAAGGGTGTGACTAGCTTTTTAGTTTTTATCAGGTATGGATTGTAAAGACATTATGTCAGACTAATGTTATTCACATTTGCATACTTAAGAAAGTTTTGGAAAAAATCAAATGAAACCTACTGAAATCAATGTTGTATTGTATTAGAAATATTTGAAGTGCAGCAGTCAGAACTTAGGTGAGGGAAGAAGTGCTAATTTCTTAAGAGGTTTAGAAAGGGGTAATTCAGTTCCACTGATAACATTTTTTCTGAAGGTACATATGTTCGATTATTTATAGTGTGTACTCCCAAGAATTATAACTACCCCCAGAGATGATCCCGGATCTCCCCCAGAGATGATCCCGGATCTCCCCCAGAGATGATCCCGGATCTCCCTTCTTTCCGCCGCGCCCTTAAGACATGGCTATTCCAACAAGCAGGACTGGCCTAGGGGGAATTTTTAGTGGGGTTTTAATGAATAATTTTACATTGATACAGGCCACATCAAATATTTCATTTTAATTAGGTTTTAAAGTGGGTATTTTTATTTCTGTATTTGTTTTACCAGGCTGTCAGCCGCCCTGAGTCCGTAGGGAGAAGGGCGGGATAAAAATCCAAATAAATAAATAAATAAGTTAATATTCATTAATGATTAATAATTGAAAGAAAGCAGTTATTGAGCATATAACTGAAAATTTAGCTTTTCCCAAATGCCCTGGCTATGTTTTTTTTATTAAAACTACAATACTAGTTATAATAATGAATGAAAGGTGGATGCACTGTGATTATTAAAGAAATATCCCAACCCCATAAACACAGGTTAAATCTGTTGTCATCAAGATATCACAACAGGTTGGCTGGAAAGGGAATATTCAAATAAATAATAGTGACACAATCAGAAGGCATATTTGTTAATAAACAGGCATTTGAAAGTCGTAGTCTTCTGTTAGGTAGACTGTATCTAAAGAAGATGTTCCACAGTGTTTGGAGACACCTGCCTACTATATATGATGAAAGCTATATATTAAGTGGTGAAAGGACAAATGTTTTTGTTGGTGACTAGATAAACTGCCCTGAGGTTCATTGGGAAGCAAGCTGCTGTGATTAAGAATAGACATTGGTCTGATCCAAAGAATATTCCAATTTCTGCTTTTTATAGCATTCCATTGTATGAAAATAACAAGCTTTTGCTGACCAATGTGAATTCTACCAATTGGAAAGCACAGACCACCAATTAATTCTCAATAGGGGATGTAGATTTTCTTAACTTT
>NW_015390106.1:18106-35873 GCF_001527695.2 Protobothrops mucrosquamatus
GAGTGTTAGTTCCAAAAGGCAGCTGTTAGAATATTCTCATCCAATCCAAGTGGCTTAAATGACTATGGTCTATGTCTGCACTGAGAGTAATCCCTCCTAGAGAGAACACTGAAAACTTAACATCAATAATTCCATATCTTAATTCCCAACAAGTCTCTCAAATAACCTATGTTCTAACCCAGACATGTCAAACTTGCGACGTCACGTGATGTCGCGTGACGTATCGGGACTGTTTTGCCATTGCCGGCAATGGGGTGGGCATGGCTTCCGCATGATGCGCCCGGCCCGTGGGCTGGCAGTTTGACACCCCTTTTCTAACCTGATAGCCATTTTTTACAAAAAAGATCTAACGTGCATACATGCATACATGCCTATGTAAATATACTGCATATAGATTGTCCTCAGGTTATGACAGCAATTTACACCTGGTTTAGTACTAATATTTAACCTGAGATAATATACCATTTCGTGTTTTTAATTGTTGCCCTTTATATATTTAACTTTTTAAAAAGAGATCACTTACATAATAATCTCTTTCTTTGTGTTTTCCAGAGACAAATATTCAACCCACTTTTTCTGATCCTGGTAGGACTTTGACTCTTCAACAATTTTCTGAAACATTGTTCTCTTTCTTTAAAAAAAAAACAGATTGCAGGCAGCAAACAAATAAGAAAAATTAATCCCTTTTTGTAGCTTGAGTATCATCAAAATTCAGGGTAATTTCTTAGTAACCCAACAGTATAAGCACAAGTCCTAGATAGGAAAGGAATTCACACAATCCAGGAAGAGACTGTCCTCTTGGACCCACTTCATTTTAATATAGACTCAACAACAACACTCCCTGCATTACCTATTATAACTCAAACAAAAACCTCCTTGTATATATAGATTGTCCATTGGATTAGCCCTAATACTGAAAGTGTAAAGCAGAATTTGCTGAAATATAAGCAACTTCCTGTTCTTTAATGCTTAAGCTGCATACATATCTGAATACACCCTTGAATGTTTTACAGACCCAAAGACAACAAGAAATCAGGGTCTTCGTTAATATTTACAAGCTAATGCTATTCTGGGAGAATAAACCAATTCCAACTGTAGCTTGACTTTCCCCAGCACAATGAAGCTATAGGCTCTACTGTATGTAGAAAACACCACAATGTGATGTAGTGATTAAGGTATTGGATTAAGATCAGAGAAGTATCCTTGGCCATGAAAGCTAACTGGGTGACTTTTAGCCAGTCACTTTCTCAGCCTTACCCAAAGCACAGGAGACAGAGGGGATAAACAAAAAGACAATCCACATGAAATCTGCCATTTGAGTGCCTAGTGCAGGGGAAGGTAACCTTGGCTCTTTTATGACTTGTGGACTTCAACTCCCAGAATTCCTGAGTCAGGAATATACTGACTCAGGAATTCTGGGAGTTGAAGTCCACGAGTCATAAAAGAGCCAAGGTTGCCTACCCCCAACCTAGTGGAAAGGAAGGTAACAATGGGTAAATTCAACAGCAATCTAACACTGTGGGGCTTATTTCCTTCTCCAAATTATACTCCAGATCCTCTCACTCCTGTCTGTGTTTTATTGAGCAGAACCTAACTAGCGCAGATCAAAAAAATTTAAATTACTGAAACCACTTTACTTTTTTTTTCTATTTGTGTTGTTTTATTCAAAATGTAGCAATATTCTGAAGAACTGTGTCAACATTTGGGTTCTCTGTAGCAATTAATAAATGATTAACTTACTTGAAATACAGTGCTAAATCGGTGGCGATAATGGCAATATCCATTAAGTGATTTACATGTTCATACTGCCTCCTGTTGAGATTCTGGTAAATGTTCAGGGACTAAAGGGGAGAAATACATAAATCAGAGTGGAAGATTGATCCTGCCAGGCATCATGTTGGGTACCTCTAACTTTTCCTAATGGTATCTTTCTTCAACATCTAGTTATCAGGCGCAAAAGACGAAGGCTCCATGTTAAGTTCCGATTGAAATGATGTATTGCTTATTTCTATGCAACAGGAATCTAATCAACTAATAGCACTCTTTTGGCACTAGATAAGAGTTAACAGAATCCAAGAGGGGTTGGACTTAGATCATTTGTGGGTACTAATGACCTTAGACTAATTCCTCTTTTGACTCCATCTCCTGGCTCAGTATAGATTTTCCTGCCTGAGCAGGGGATTGGACTAGTTTAGAAGACCTCCAAGGTCCCTTCCAACTCTGTTATTCTATTCTATTCTATTCTATTCTATTCTATTCTATTCTATTCTATTCTATTCTATTCTATTCTATTGTTATATCTCACACCTCATAATGGGTTTCTGCTGATGGTTTTCCAGAAGCCAATGAAAAATTTTCCAGAAGCCAGTGGGAAGTGATCAGATTAGTGCTGAACTGATTTTACCTGGCTTGTGTTCAATGACCTCTATTCTGCTGTCTGCTAAGATATTAAAAAAATGCAGCTAAATGCCTTTATCATTTGGAAAGAACATAAAGAAGAACAAGGTGGATTATATTCTGATACCCAACTTTCCTCTCCCAATTTCCCCAATTTCTGTTTTTTCACCAATTGATCTTAACTCTGTAACTATTGAGCAGGAAGTTTTTACTGGTGTTTTATTCAGATAAATTATTTCTTAATTGGGTAGGTATGTTTTTGGTATTCTCCAAATGTTTTGCAGACTTCATTTTGAAGTGTGCTGATGCCTTTTATTCCTCAGGACATTTCCACCAGTTTGCCATCAGTTTCAGTCCCATCTCCTATCTCAGTGATGGCGAACCTTTTAGAGACTGAGTGCCCAAACTGCAACCCAAAACCCACTTATGTATTGTCAGGTGCCGGGTGGGCGTGGCCCATTGGGTGGGTGTGGCCCATTGGGTGAGTGTGGCTGCGGTGGTAACAGCAGACTGGGTGGGACTAAAAAATTCAATCAATCAATTCCAACTTTGCAAAATCTTTTTTTTCCCGCGAGAAGTTAAAATTGACTGATTGATTGAACCTTTTTTTTTGTACAGGGCGGCGGAGGCCTAAAGCAAAAAGGTTTTATAAAACCTAGGCCTAGGACTGGGGTGATGGCACGCATGCCCACAGAGAGGGCTCTGAGTGCCGCCTCTGGCACCCGTGCCATAGGTTCGCCACCACTGTCCTATCTCAAGGTAATTTTCTTCAGTTTTATCAGCTTAAATGCTGCTTTCAAAGTGGTCCTTGCATAGAAATGCCCTCATTTTTAATTTCAATACTGACAATCTAAATTT
The DNA here is from genome assembly GCF_001527695.2 of Protobothrops mucrosquamatus. NCBI lineage: Eukaryota > Metazoa > Chordata > Lepidosauria > Squamata > Viperidae > Protobothrops > Protobothrops mucrosquamatus. The sequence continues at coordinate 21,362 of NW_015390106.1, forward strand.
TGAAATAGAGTGCTCTAGCATAAATTCCCAATTAACTGGCTTAAACAATCAATTAATGTTAAGAGTGTGTGTATGCCTTGAACCATCTGATGAATGATTAATTGAATCTAAGTAGTTGTTGAATTGTTAATGCGTCAATTTTATTTTCTACTGACTGTATATTAACATGGAAGTTAAATGCAATCCCAAGGCAGGCTATGCTATTTGAGAGCTCAGGAACTGACTTTTATAAAATTAGTATCTGAGAAGGAAAAAGGGTTAATAGATGCATTGCGACCTCTAGTTTTAAGACAATTATTAATCCCAATCAAAATTTGAGTTGTGTCTATTACCAACCACAGTTTCAAAAAACCAAATATGGATCCACCAAATTACTTCTGCAGATTAAAATATTGGTCACCCACCTCTTCTGAGAGCAGAAATTTGCCAAATTCCAAATGATGTCTCTCTAGAATGGATGAGCCATGAAGTTTTGCTAAGGGATTTTGAGATCTGTTAGCAAACATGAGGGAAGATTAAAGAATAGAATAATTATGAGAATGTCAAATACTTCTTTATTTCTATCCTCAAGCTTGTAAACGATTGCTTTGGAACTGGAAGTGCCAAGAACAACAACCAGACATTGCTCTAATCTTTGTTGACTAAAGCTCTTACTAAAAAGTTGATTTTCTTGACTTGCGATATATCACTATAACTATTTTATAATACATTTTGTTATGCTTCATTGATTCCAAGGCAGTTTAAAATAAAAAACATGCAAAAAACCCCACAAAATTGACACGATAAGAATATCATCTGTAAAATTCTAAGCAGCAAAACCAGCAGGCAGATATTTAAATGTGAATATACTTTAGAAGTATATACTTCACCACTGCACAGCTAAATATCTACTGCATCATTTCTTTTTCTGTATAATTCCTTATTCAAGGAATGATAAATTAATGTGAGGGTGGCTTCTATTTTTAAAAATGGTAGTTTTTGAAATTTTATTTATGGAGGCTATAAGTAAGCCATCAGAAATAAGAGCAATGTAGATCTGCAAAATCTGAAGACCTCAAAAAGATTTAGGAAACCCTTTAATGCCCTCTAGTGATCCTCTGGATTATTGCATCCCACATCTGGTAGCTCAGGGGTCTTCAAACCTGGCCCTTTTATGACTTGTGGACTTCAACTCCCAGAATTCCTCAGCCAGCGTGCCTGGCTGAGGAATTCTGGGAGTTGAAGTCCACAAGTCATAAAAGGGCCAAGTTTGAAGACCCCTGTGGTAGCTGTTGGCAACATGTGCCCAGAGGGTTTAAGGCAGGGGTTTTCAAACTTGGCTGGCTGAGGAATTCTGGGAGTTGAAGTCCACAAGTCTTAAAGTTGCCAAGTTTGAAGACCCCTGGTTTAAGGTATCTGGAACATCTGCATCAGAAGATTTCTGCCTCTTCTTTTAAGTTGAAAGCCAGCAGACCACCAAGCAAAACACTGTTCACCCCATCCTCCCTCAGCACCACCTCTGTTTCCCAGAATGCCTTTCAGAAAATAAAAATATTCACTGAATGAGACCCTGTATTGTAAGCTGCCTAGTGATCTCAAGGAAAAGTAAAGTGAGAATGATTTCAGATACTCCTTTGCTACAAAGATAAGTCCACCATGGAAGAGACTACACCTTGGCTTTATCATTGTGCGTACTTTTACTGGTATTGGGGTGGGGAGAATTGTTAATGAATGGATAGCTCTGTCATCACCACACGGAGTTTTGCTTTTTGAGAATTTATAATGGTTGGAGTTGCCTTTGGAGAAGGTGAAGAGCTAAAATACTTCCTGAAGAGCTGGGTGCTATTTCTGCACAGTTGAAAACCTTGTGGATACGCAAGAGGAAAACCAAACGTTTCTGAAATGGTTAACTAGTTTGGAGGAAAGAAGGTAGGAATCTATTGTTTGCAATTTCTTAAGTTCTGTCTGTTTGGGATCATTAAAACCAACTGGTGGAAATCCTTTGAACTGTCACTGAGAAGAAGCACAAGAGTCTCCATCAATGTGTAAGGGGACACAGATAGTTTTTCCTATATGCACAAAGAATCATTTCACTTTTTTTGTGGGGGGGCAGCCTGTAGAATTTAATATGAAATCTATTCTGAATCAACAGATCCCAATATAAATTGCATTGATAATACAAGAAGAGGACCTACTTCATCTGATAAAGATTGTTGGTTCCTCGGTGATCAATATCATGACACAAAGCTGCAGTGACCATGGCAAAGGCTTCAAGATCAGTGTAGTACTGCTTCAGTTTACCTGTCTATACAAAGAAAGTTAAAAAAAAAACCCTGTTTTTTTTAAATCCATCAGATTTAGCTTTAATTTTGTTAGAGATTTTTTTTTTAAAAAAAAAAACACCATACAGGCTGAATTTCCATTGCTACTCATATCACAAGCTATCTTAGTTTTTGCATTAAAATTGTATGAAATTTTCATTCAAAAATCTTTAAAAAAACTGCGTATTTGTGGCCATCATCTGTAACCCACAAAGCCCTTTCCAGAATCAGTGGAACTAAAAATTTTGGCCTTTTTTTTGCTTTTTTTTTTTTTTTTTTGTAACTGAGTATGTTTTTAGAATCAGAAGCCTTGAGGATGCTAAAGTAACTCATCTCAACATTCCTAAATCTGCATCCAAATGAAGAGAATTTCTACCTAAGTGCATTAAATATTACGGACTGGCGATTTTTGTGTAAAGTACTTTATCTCCTAATTTCTTGATAAATGATGGAATATGTGAATCTGGGCTCATAAGCAAGAATGAAGTTGGAAAAACCTCAGCTAAAAATTGTTGTAGATACTTAAACTAAGAATTCTGAAGTGGGTGAGAGTTATATAATGTCATTGTTTTAAGGGCAAATGCAATTATATGCTAGTAAATAGTAGAAGTTATAGCTGGGAATGATGGTTGCTCTAAACTGGAACCATTTCCATAGAGCAGAATTCCCCAACCTTTGGGGCACCAGAGACCGGTTCCGTGGAGAGAGGTTTTTCCGCGGACCGGAGTGGGCGTGGTTTTGTGTGCTGCCTGCATCCCGCGGATGGGGCTTTGATTGTTTGTGCGGACCGGTTGCTGGTATGCTGCGGCCCGGTATCGGTCCACGGACTGGGGGTTGGGGACCCCTGATATAGAGGGCTCATTAAAGACGTACCATAAGAAGGGTGAACATAGTCTGTGCAACATTGAAGCCATGACGCCAGTTGTGATAAGTAATCTTTCGATAACCTTTACTGACTGAAAAAACAAACCTCACCAGGACCTGTAAAAATAAAAACAGTTAATCAGTGCAAAACTGCACAATTTTATGTGCAACAAGTTTCTCAAAAGGAGGCAAGAAACTCCACCCCCCACCCCCCAAAAAAGTTTCTTATCCAATTTTCAGTATTCAGATGTTCAGGAGAAAAATAGTACAGGGAGTCCTTGACTTACAACAGTTCATTTAGTGACCATTCGAACTTTTAAAGGCACTTATGACCATTTTTCACACTGATGACCGTTTCAGCATCCCCAGGGTCACTTGATTTACTTTCGGACGCTTGGCCACTGGTTCATATTTATGATAGTTGTAGAGTCCTGGGGTCATGTCATCATCTTTTGCAACCTTCTAACAAACAAAGTCAATGGGGGAAGCTAGATTCACTTAACAACTGTGTTACTAATTTAACAACTGCAGTGATTCACTTAACAAATGTGGCAAGAAAAGTCGTAAAATGGGGCAAAACTTGCTTAATAAATTTTCACTTAGCAACATAAATTTGGGCCTCAGTTGTCATCGTAAGTTGAAGACTATCTATTTTTTCCTTAGTAACCGCTTAATTTATTTTATTCATTAATTTGGATCACTGATACCTGAAGTGTTAACTTAAAATTTCGAAGCAGTTTATAATTTAAATAAAATGCATTAGGGCAAGGGTCTGCAACCTTGACAATTTTACTGGGAACCCAGTAAGTTTCAAAACTGTAGAAATTTTAGAAGATGTTAGCCTGGCCTCTGGAAATGGCTATCTGGGGAGTCCCAACTTAGATTTAGTAGTTATTTCTGCTACTAACTAATTTCTAGACTGATGAAGATCCAAAAATGATTGCGATGATCCTCCTGCAGATTAGATGATGCCATGGCTGGAAGCTTACAAAAACAAGTATTGATTGATTGGCAATTCCCTGTCCTCCACTGTTGGTCAAAAAGGGCTAGCCAACACTGATTGGCTGACAGATTCTTTGCATGTAAACATGCTGTGTTCTCATGGCATCTTGGCTTTCAAAAATGGAAGGAGGAGAACAACTGAAGCATTACTGAAGAACCTATAAATTACAATTAGAGATTTTGTGTACAAAAAGTCTGGCCAGCTGGAATCTCCCATGGGTTCTGATTCTACAGAGAAATACAATAATCACCCAAGGAGCAGGATATTTCAAATCTACATGCAATTTTACGATGTTCCTACTATCCTTCAGATAATTTACATTCAATATGTATATCCAATGGTGGAATTCAGCCGGTTTGCACCACTTCGGCAGAATCGGTAGCTAATTTTTTGTTGCCCAGGCCCAGAATGGACTTCCGGAAGCGGCATCCACACAGAGAACCAGTTGTTCACATATTTGAATCCCACCACTGTGTATATCTGATTTCCTGTTTCCTTTCTATACAGTTTTTTGGCTTTTGCTTTATTTTGTATCACCTTGATGGAATGGCAAAGGTGTTGGCTTATGACTTGGGAGACCCAGGTTTAATTCTACTTTCAGATAGGGAAGCTCACAAGATGACATTGGGATAAGTAACTACCTCTCAGCCCAATCTATTCCCTAGAGTTGTCGGAAAAATTGGAGGAGAAAAGCTATTAATTCTGCTTTGAACTACTAAAGGAAAGGTGGGATATAATGCAAGCAGACAAAACGTTTTTAAAAAGACAACCCATCTGTAGAAAGTTCAAAATGCCACTGTCCACTTAACAGTGGACAGGTGCAAAGCCACAGTGTGCTCATTATTCATTTTTTAAAATTTCTTCATATTTGAGGAAGGATCTGCAAAAAAATGTTACCATTTACCTCTTGTGGAATTTGGAATTTTTTCACCACTCCAAGTTCATAATACATTTGAATGCCACATTTTACAAGATCAAGTTCAGTCCATTCGAAATCAGAAAAGTGAAAGGCGTAGATTTCACATTCTTCAGGATCTGGAAGCACTTCTTTCTGGGGGGGGGGAGGGAAAAAAAGAAAAGCATTTCTAGTTTAGATTCCAGAGTGGAAGCAGCAAGCTTTGCTCTCTGAATTGCCATAAAAATAGTGACTATGCTTGCATCTAATGCTACTTCATGAATTAGCAAACAATGCATAAGTTGAATACACAAAACCAAACTTTATTTAAAGAGACTTCTGTTCAATTCCTGTCCTGCAGAATAGCTTTGCCAGCATTTAATTTTACTTTCCCAAGATCTTGATTTGCTAATGTTTGGAAAAATGGAACTGTAGTTTATGTAAGTTCTGGTTAATTAAGCAAACCATTTACAGATCCATTACCTGTAGTTATCTTTTTTTGCAATTGATCAGAGCTTGTGATCATCTACAACCTCACAGTTATATGGTCAGATAGGAAGACTACTCACAGCCAGTTTTTTGGTCTGGATTCTTGGTGGCATTTGTGTTGCGTTTAAATAACTGTCTTGCCTGTTTCTGGGTACCCTGGTTTCCTGCCATAATACCTCCTAGTGCAGTGGTGGCGAACCTATGCCATGGGTGCCAGAGGCGGCATTCAGAGCCCTCTCTGTGGGCACACATGCCATCGCCCCAGTCCTAGGCCTACAGCTGGGTTTTATAAAACCTTCTCACTTTAGGCCTCTGCCTAAAAAGGTTCAATCAATCAATCAATTTCAACTTCTTGGGGGGAAAAAAAGATCTTGCAAAGTTGGAATTGATTGATTGAACTTTTTAGTCCCACCCAGTCTGCCGTTACCACCACAGCCAGGCCCACCCAATGGGCCACACCCACCCAATGGGCCCTACTCGGCCAATGGCCACACCCACCCGGCACCCGACGATGCATAAGTGGGTTTTGGGTTGCAGTTTGGGCACTCGGTCTCTAAAAGGTTCACCATCACTGTCCTAGTGCGTACATGTGTTTGCATATAAATATCAATTCCTGCAATGAGCCATGGCCAATATTTGTAATCGATGACTATTACAAGCAAATGAGGTCAGTGTTTTCCTCTGTAATGTAATTGCTTTTATAAAAATGTGGAATAGTTTTTTTCTGTCAGGTATTACATCATATTAATGCTAAATCTACATTGCCAACCTTATTTCCCACCTTAAGTTTGTGAACTGTCAGTACATTTAGCATGGAAAATTATAGGGAACTAGGATAGAAGAAACCCTTTGCTGAAATTGATAATTTTTGCAAAAAAAAACCCATTTAATTATTTCAATAAAACTCATGGGTGAAATCGAGAACTGGGTTTTCATTAAAGTCTAGAAAAAATGTTGTGATGAAGATGGCCAATCAATTTTGGGGGGGCTTGTATGGTGTTTGCTTAATAAACTTTGAATCAAATAATGTTGGTTGATATTGTACTTCGCTAAAACACACTTTATATGTATCAGAGGAGTCATATCAGGAAAGACATAGAATCAAAGGCAGGAGTCATTCACTCCTCATAGACAAATGATTGTTCAATATTTTCTTGAAAACTTCTAGTGATGGAGCACCCATAACTCCAGGAGACAAGCTGTTCCACTGATTAAGGACATTCTTCCTTAGTTCCAAGTTGGATATCCCCTTGACTAACTTTCACCCATTGCTTCTTCTCCTGCCCTCAGGACTATGACCTCAGGACATCCTTATCTGCTTAGTAATATTTTCCTATGTAATATGCAACAGAATAAAAGTTTCCCCAGTTTAGATCTGTAATCTTTAAAAGAAGGACAGGATGCCATAATAAGGCACTCACAACAATTGACACTCACTAGAAGTTCCATCAGTTCATCCTCTCTACATTCGTTCACCTCTTTGCCAAGCCTCTCTTGTGTTGGCTGTGGAAAAACACAGGCATGTTGAAGTTATGAGCATACAGGAAGTATATTTTGGAATCTAAATCAGCAGATGGATAAAACCTGCAACCTTCCAGTATTATCAATATATTTTTTTCTGACAATTTAACATTTTCCTAAAAAAAAAACCCAACCAACCTTGTTCAATGCTTGTTATCTAATCATGCTTAATGCCAGGCCTTAGCTTGTAGCAGACCTTGTAGCACTCAAGATCTAAATAGTTCTCAATCTCTTAACAGTTGACTTAATCAAGAAATAAGGAATAGAGACAATTAGAAAAGAGCCAAATCTTTAAAAGTCATACCAAGAGCTCTTGAAGTTCATCCTGGTCACATCGTACGTGGTAAAGCACCATATCCCGTGCAATGTCCTTTCTATTCTCCAGTTTATTCATCTTATCATAAGTATCAGTATTGAGCACAGACCAGCCCAGAAACTGTGTTAAGGACTTGAAAAACAAAAGAAAAATATTTTATTACAAAACAGGAGCTAATATTCTTTTTGCCCTGACCATTTCTTTTTCTCTGAGCTTTCAATTTTTAATACTCTTGGTTATTATTACTATTATTACTGGATATGTATATCACCACCATCCTTTTCATGTGCAACTGAAGTGCTCAAAATGGCTATCTTCATAGATTGAAGCCAGAGAATAGCAAATTAAAAAAAACACTGGCAGTGATATCAAAAAGATTTTTGGAGAACGGGATTGATGGTACTGTTCTATTCAATCATAATCTGTTAATAATGTTGACTGCGTAAACCCAACAACTCATCCAGGAAAATATGGGACTATTTCTTTGATAAGGAGTCCTAAATAGAATTTGAGGTCAAAATAAAAACAAATTACATATGAGGCAAAAAAAAGTGAAAGATAAGAGGAAACAGGAACAATGGGAGTTTAGATAAGTGAAAGATATCAGGATAATAGAAAAGAAAAGCTTTTCCCAAAGTGGTATCCTGTAAATGTGCTTGAGGACATCTAGACTCTAGAGGACTATAACTTCCAGAAAATTCCTCAGAATATGGCCAATGGCCAGTTCAAGATTAATATAAAGAAAGATGTGAGATATCAGCTTGCACATAAAAGGAACTACAAAGGAGAGATATATTAGGAATAATATGAAACCACCATTTATAATATGAATCTGAATCTTATTCACTGGATGTTCTCAGCCCAAAGTTTCTTTATGTGCTATATGAAGTCAAAGGTCAAGGCAACAACAGAAATGGAACTGTGCTGAATGGGTTGGTTTATTCTGTTTGTCACACTAGAAGTTAAATTAGCCCCTGCAGAATTGTATATGTAATCAACTATTTTATGAGAAACACACAGTATATTTTCATATCCATTAATTATGCCTACCTCCATTAGTGTTTCATCCTGTTCATCAAAGGGCTTCCCATCTTTTCTATTGTAAAATGTAGCAACACCTACAATTTCTTCTTTTTTGTTGACGATTGGCATTGAAAGAACATTTTTGATGGTCCATCCTGAGTCATCAACAGGACCTTTCTTAAAACAACAGCTTGTCAGTACAAAACGTGTCTAGTGCTAACCTGCAGATCTAGCCGCAATAAAGCTGTTTATATGATGCAAATCTGTTACTAAAACAAATGTGTGCAGCATTTTTTATTTAATATGATTTTCATAGAAAGAGAAAAATTGATGTGCTCTAGATGCCTTGCTCTTTAACCTGGGGACTTTGACTATGTTAGTAAGGAGCGCAGTGGCTCACGTGGTTAGGACGCTAGGTTGGAGTTTAGCAAGCCTGTGTTTGTGACCTGAGTGCTGTTGTGTGGTGTGGTGAACTCCCATCATTTGCTCCAGCTCCTTGAGAGGGACATGAAAGAAGGCCCATGGGTGTCCCCCATGCAACATTGATGTCACCGGTTAACCCTTTCAACCTGGAAGCTTCTTAAATGGTGCCTCTGACATGAACTGGGGGGGGGGGGGAATCATGTTAGTTGGCCAAAATATGTAAAAACTTTAGCCTGTAGTTCAAAAGATCTCAAGAACATTTGATTGTCTATTCATATAGACAGTTCCTTTGCCAGATGTTTGGAAGCACCCAGCCTGGCAGAGAGGAAGGATCAAGCACAAAGTTAGCCTTGAGTCACTGCACACTTTCAAAAGGGCTAGGACTGAACCTCCCTAAGTTCCTTTGGAACTTTATCTAATTGTTCCCAGGAATAGGTTGTCAGACTGGGAAGATTCCTGTATTATAGGCAGAACATAATAAAATAGTTAGCTTTAACTCTATTCACACCTAGCACCAGGAGAGCAAATATAAAACTCGTATGAACAGGCTTACAATACCTGAAATGTAAACATTTCATCCGCTTCTACATGCATAATATTGCAAATCTGAAAAATTGTAGAAAAAAATATATATGTCAACATATATTTTGCTATTTTTAAAATTAAATAAAAACTGAAAATGCATATGATGGACATATTATGACTTTGATCCAAGAATTTATACATATTTCATTTTTTAAAAAAATTCAGGCCATCTTCATACAATGAGTGGCTATTGAAACTTCTCTTTGATTCAAAGTTAGTTCCTATTTGGGAAAATAAGCCCAGATTATCCATAAAGAATTTATCAGATAGATCTTTAGTTCTTGGCCAAAGTACTCTTGAGTTATGCAACAATGTCAACATAAATACTTACAAAACCAGTTTCTGCTACATAAGTAGGGAGGCCACTACTCAATGCCCAGTGATCTTCCTTGGGATTTCTAAATGGGGAAAAAAAAACCATGAAAAATTTGGCTTGGATAGAAAAGGAATGCACTTAAGCCTATGTACTTTCCTGTTCTTTCTTTACTTGCTTTTTAAAGTAGTCTAGTATTTCTACAAAAACTATTATTTTGAACAATTAACTGAGGGAAGGAAGAACAATGAATGACTTCCTAATGAAATATAGATATGGCTGCATTTTCACCATTTTTAGAAACAAGCCAATTTGTTTTACAGGTATCAACTGAAAACATGAAAACGTCCCGAAAAATTGTGGCACGGAAGTTGATCATTCAGAGTTTTAAATAGGTGAAATATGTTAAAATGTTCCTTTTAACTCCTCAGAACCATAGAACCATAGAAACAAAACCTGGGAAGGGACCTACATAGATTTGTATGAGACAATGAATTACTTCCTACTGAAACTATTTTAGAGTACCGTATATTCTTTGGATATGTTTCTGATATTATATCACAGAACACATGGCACAGTCTAATCCATTTACATATCTTCAATGTCACTGACACATTTACTTATCCAGATAACTTCCAGTTGATCGAGTTATATAATGCATACTGCTTGAGATATTGTATACTTTATGACTATGCAAAGATGCTGTACTGTATATTACTTCTTCCCTTCCCTTTACTCTACAATTACATTGGAGTGTCCCAGCAGATAGATAAATTTTCAGCTTAATTTTCATCACTGATACTTTTAGAAGGTCTATATATGTTTATCTTAACTTACATGGTGGACTTGTTATTAGCTACAGATTCATTGTAGGACCTGTGCTTTAATTCATACATTTATATATATATTTTTTAAAAGAACCTCATCTGCCACCAAAATAAGAGGGGGTGTATTACTTATTCCCCTAAAAAGGTGTAAAATATGTTAGGCTGAGCGTTAATTATTTTTGTAAATGAGTGAACATCTGAGCTCAGTCACAACACTCCAGCTCTTTCTTCTCAGCTTGATGCTCTCCAGATGGTAAAGACTATAACTCTAGAAATTCCCAAATAATTCTCAATTAATTATGCCAGTTGGAAATACAATTTCAACACATCTGAAGGGCACCATGGAGAGGATTCTACTCACAACAATGCACTGATATATATATATATACTGCTCAAAAAAATAAAGGGAACACATCTTATAGGATTTCTCATAGAATGTGTTCCCTTTATTTTTTTGAGCAGTATATATAAAATGATCTTGTATTCTGTAGAATGATGGTTAGATAATATCATTGATGCAATGAATGTGAATTTGGGCAAACTCCAAGAGACAGTGGAGGACAGGGGACCTGGTGTGCTATAGTCCACAGTGTTCTGTGGAGTAGATTGGAGGAAATAACTGCATACAACTTTGTATCAATGCCGCCACTGCAATTATTTTACTTTACTTACGGGATAACTTTAATCTCTTCCTTTCCATGTAAAATATAATCAATAACCTTGTAAAAGACAATTTCCTACAAAACACAGAAACCAGAGTTGAGATTCATAATAAGAGAGCAAATACAGAAAAAATTCTTATCTGGTTAGTAACTTACTCTGCCATCTGGCGTTCGAGGTCCTGAATAAGGTGGAACTTCACCCATTAGTACTGGCCACAAGTCAAAAAATTCCTAGGAAGTGAAAGAAAAGTTACAAGAGAAATACCTTTTTTAAAAATAATTGTATTAAGATGTAAAGTAAAATACAAAATACAAAGCAAATAGTGGGACACAATGGGGAGGAAAAAGGGAGAAGAAAGAGAGGGAGAGGGAGGAAAAAGAAAAAAAAAGAGATTGACTTCCGACTTCCCCTGTTGCAGTAGAATAGAGCATTAATGTCGAGCCTCAACTTTTTACTTTTTCACAATAGTAAAAACTGGCCATTTCTGTAACAACAAATCAATCTAATCGGTGAAACCCAAAATCAAAGTTTCATTCTTTTCCACCTCAAGCACAAAGTCCGGAAGTGGTCTCCATGTAGAAACGAAGGTACTGGTATTCTTTTCTTTAATCAAAACAGTCAATTTTGCCATAAGAGAAATACATTTTAAAATGTAGAACTATTTCTAACATATCTTTTTTTTTAAGCTGGGAAAAATATCTTTTCCAAACAGATGTTCTTTGTGACACTATTTTTAGCACTGTATGGTAGATTCTGGTGGATTAGGTTTGCAATTACTCATCTGTGTATAATGGAGTCTTTGAATATTTGCATCATTTTTCCCTTCCTGAAATCCAAGTAACTCAAGTAAATTCTGAAATTTAAGTATATGAACTTTGCATATGAAAAATCCCAATTTTCATCCCTATCATCTCTCATGAAAAAAATGAGCTGTTGCCACTGGCATGGAAATAATAAATGAATTTAACCAATAAACTGATACAAAATTGGGAAAATGTTCCAAAAAGTTTGTTTGACTGTGCGAAACTGTGGCAGGCAAATGCTGTATTTCAATGACTGAGCACATAATTTGTATGCAGAAAAGCCAATTTGTAAAACTAAATATGGGGTCCTTGGTACTCTCTGAGCTTGGTTACTCCAGCACTGATGATGTTATCTAGTTTGGTAATGAGACGTCTGCAAGAAAACCACCAAGCTAAGGGAGTACCAAGGACCCGGAGCTATTCCCTTCTATCAAAACTAAATATGTTAGAGAACTATTTAGAAGAATAGCAGATAACACCCCTGTAAATATTGCAGTATTTTATTTGTTTCATTCTGATTTTGCTGCACAAACATTTTGACATAAGGGGACATGAAAACTTGTGGAACTGAAATAGACAAGTTTATACTGAGCCACACTTAGGAACAATTTACCTTTTGCTTACTCATATCCAGAAGACCTACTGAATACCTGTCACAGTTCAAATAAGCTCTCACTGTGTAGAAAGATTTGTGGAATTGTCTTTCGATGTCAGTTAGTTCCTCAAATACTTTGTTGGCTGACCACAGTAAAACCTGCAGAGGAGCAAAGCTGGTAAGATAAATTGCCTAGAGAGTCTACTGAATTCAGAAGCACCATTTCTGATTTCTCTCTCTTTCTGTCTTAATAAAAATTAGGACTACATAGACAAAGTTAAGCCAGGCTTCATACGTAATTTATTATATAAATTATATCAAATGTTAAAATTCATTATCGTTTTCTTTTAAATGCTTCCTCACTCATTGGATATGTGATATTTGAATCTTCCTAAGGACAATAATATTTTTAACACACCCACACACATACAAACACATACGTGTGTGTGTGTGTGTGTGTGTGTGTAAGAGAAAGGAAATGATGATTGTATATAAATACATGTGTTGTATGTGTGTGATGATGATTGCATATGGATACTCAACTATACGCATATGGATACACAATCAAATGGATGCGGGGGGACGTATGAATATGATTGGTACGCCACCAATCAAATTGAAAGACTCCAATGGGCACGCAATAGGATGATAGTAGAGAAAACAGCAGTACAGTGGTACCTTGGTACTCAACTGTTTTGAAATTCATCGAATTTGGTACTCAATGCATTTTGACATGAAAATGTTGTCCCAGTACTCATCATTTATTTGGTACTTGATGCACAAGCTAGAACTTGTCGGTGTCAACTGCTTTGTGACGCACTACATTTTTCCTTATGGGAAAAATCTGTTTGGGACTCATCGTGCTTCCCAGAACCAATTATCAATGTGAATCAAGGTACCACTGTATATAGATGAAAATAGAAAAAGTGGGTGGTAATCAGAGAAATCTGAGAGTTTATGAGTGGAACTGAGAAGTACCTAGGATACTTATAGAAAATCATGTAAGTTTTCGAATCATGACCAAGTATTTAAGATTCTGAGTGGTCAAGCACTAATATGAAGCCATGTCCTTCTCAGCATGTACCATGTAATGCATAGAAAAAAACATGAACAACTTAAGATCTGTTTATCCCTCTTGCTGGAATTTCCTGAACTTGATTAGGCAAACAGTATGAACAATATCCTTTATGCTGCAAAATTGTTTCAGCCACTTCAGTATATATTTTCTATTCAGCATCTGTCTAAAATGGTAAATATTTCGAATAGATACTGAATAGTGTAGATATTTTAAAAATGTTCCAAAGCTCATATTTAAAAACAAACAAACCATCAAAAATGGTCCAGCAGAGTAAACATCATTCAAATATGTGTCTTTGGAATTCTGATCATGGACTGAAATAAATTATGACTGATACTTGTTTTCTATTATGTGAAAGAATATGGGCCTGGTCTTAGGAAGAGACAAAGAATAATCAACTTGTTAAGGGAGTGTCAGAAATGTTTACTCAGTCCAGAGAAAACAGAAGGCATGAGAAAAAGATCAACAGAAATCTGCCTTGATTTTGAATGGTATAATACATAGTAGAGAAGATTCTTTTATTCAGTAAAGGAATATTACAACAATAAAGGAATCCCTGCAGTGCTCCTTTCTTGGCCTATCTTAAAGAACTTATATACTATGATTGCGCCTGGAAGAAGATGGTGAATGGTGTCGAAATTATAAAGAAACCTTTTAGTAAAAAGCTGAAGGCATTTGAAATGATTTTATAGCAGCATTTTGGTATAAAATCCTTTGCAGAGTTGACTATTACAGCAAAATCCTACAAAACCTCAACCTTGATTGCACATTAAAGAATTGCTTTCTCCCTCCCTCCCTCCCTCAAATTATGAAA
>NW_015390106.1:35973-76126 GCF_001527695.2 Protobothrops mucrosquamatus
TCTCTCTCTCTCTCTCTCTCTCTCTCTCTCTCTCTCTCTCTCTCTCTCTCTCTCTCTCTCTCTCTCTCTCTCTCTCTCTCTCTCTCTCTCTCTCTCTCTCTCTCTCTCTCTCTCTCTCTCTCTCTCTCTCTCTCTCTCTCTCTCTCTCTCTCTCTCTCTCTCTCTCTCTCTCTCTCTCTCTCTCTCTCTCTCTCTCCCATCCATCCATCCATCCATTGTGAAATTATTTGGTTTCTTGATAAGGCTCAGAAAAGTCAGGATTCTTTTAAAAAATGACCATCTTTTGTGAGAGCTTAAAATTTCTCTTTCCTCAGAATGAGCACTTTCTTCTTAAATAATGCAAACGCATTGGATGGTTTTTTACAAACACATCTACTATTATGAAGTGGCCAATTTACAATTTTAAAAGCTTAAAGTTTTTTCTAACTGATGCTATAGCTTTGTGCTTTCATCTAACTTTTCTCTTTTCAATTTGTGAAAAATACTGTTTACAGGTAAAGCAGAAACAATTTTAATTTCTGTACCTGTAGAATATAATAGCCTTTTAAATTCTTTGGTTTTTAATATTCCTACAAATGCTGAGGATACAAAAATGGCATATTGTTTCTGAAAATACTCAGATCCCACATTGATGCATTTTTATTGCAATTTGACCTTTGATCAGTCTACTGTTATAATTCATTCTAATATTTGAGGGCTCCTACAAAGACGGGGGGGTGTGTGTGTGTGTCAAACTATTTTCCAAAGTACCAGAAGGCAAGACGAGAAACAATGAATGGAAACTAACCAAGGAGAGAAGCAACCTGGAACTAAGGAGAAATTTCCTAATGGTGAGAGCAATCAACCAATGGAATAGATTGCCTTCAGAAGATATGGGTGCTCCATCACTGGAGTTTTTGAAAAAGAAACTAGGTAACCATTTGTCTGAAATGGTATAGGGTCTCCTGCTCAAACAGGAGGGTTGGTCTAGAAAACCTTTGTGGTCCCTTCCAACTCTATTTTTCTATGTTCTATGTTCATTCCTTGATTCTGGCCACATGTTAAGCAGCACATGTGTAGAAAGCTGAGCCATTCCAGATTCTGAAACTAAGAAGAGAGAGAAGGCCAAGAGCCAAGAAATATAAGAAGACAGAAAAGGTTCACCTTATTTTGATTTTAATAAGATTTTTTGAAGTCCTGTTCTGGTTTTGTCAACTTCAAGAGACAGAGTCAGTAATTCCTGAAAGCCATTTAACAGAAGATGTTCATGTCAAATTTTTTAAAAAATTAGTGCCTTCTACACACACACACACACACACACAAAGAGAGAGAGAGAGAGAGAGAGAGAGAGAGAGAGAGAGAGAGAGAGAGAGAGAGAGAGTGTTATCTAGTAAAGTCTGAGGTGAAAACTGGAGAGACGTTTCCTCACCTGACCTCTTCGTGTTTCGCAATTGTGAAGGTAGCTTAGATGATAAATTTTCAGGTTCAAGGAGGCAAAATTGAGATACTTCAGGAACAGCTGAGACATAAAAAAAAATTGTTCAGTTACACAACATATGGCAATGAGGTTACATTTAAATGTAGATATTGGGGACTAGACAATGTCTCAGAAGACACTTTCCCAGTACTTACATTTTCATCTGCACGTGTGAAAAAAGGACCTCCAATCTTATTCACGGCCATGATCACAGCAACCACATCTTTGCCATTCATTATTGGTGTTGCAAGAATGTTCTTCGTAGTAGACTCAGTCAGTTCATCAACAAATTTACTAAACTGTTGACACTGTTTATTTAAAAAGAAAAAAGAAATTAGAAAACGTAG
Organism: Protobothrops mucrosquamatus; assembly: GCF_001527695.2. Lineage (NCBI taxonomy): Eukaryota > Metazoa > Chordata > Lepidosauria > Squamata > Viperidae > Protobothrops > Protobothrops mucrosquamatus. Next base: position 37,777 of record NW_015390106.1, read on the forward strand.
CATCTAACTTAACAGCCTAGCCTTTTTTCACCCTTCTTAATATAGCATATACAATTATATAGAAATCGTTTTTGATTATTATTATTTTGTTCCAAAAGCATCTTTGCATGACTTCTAAAATACCATTAAAACAGTGTTGCCATGTTAGGTAGATTGTCCTCCAAAGGTGCATTGACAAGGAGACACCAATATGCAGGTCACATTGAATGAGAGGAGTTTTGATATAAATTTGGAACTGATCTGCAACAAAGCTACACTCATCCTGGGGAAAAACCATGTTTGAGATTTTTTACAATGGTTCTTAAGTATCTGGGCCTAGCATTGCCTGTCCATGGTCTCACAATTGGTCTCCTTTCATTTGCAAATTATATGTTTGCCAGTAAGGTTCTACTTGCTCTGTCCTTCAAAGTGAAAATCTACCACTTTACTCAACTGGATACCATAGAGATCTGTTGGAAATTAACTATGATAAATACTCCAGGGAAAATTTGGAAGCTGCTTGACTTAACACATCTAGAGGGCATTCAACTGGAGAAGGGCAAATTATACAATAAAGGCTGTTTAAAATGTCACGCCTCAAGGAAAGGGGAAAGCTGGTTTTAATTCCACGTGGGAGGCACTATTTGTTTACCTTACCTACTGTATCCTACCTACGGCCCTGTGACGAGCAAATGACCTGGTTATGAAAGCGTACTTAACAATGAGGTAATCCCAGCAGAAACCATTTATGGACTGCAGGGATTTGAAATTAATAAGACTGACTTGTGTACGCATGCAGATATGAAAGGACACAATCTGAATTTTAAGACTGGAAAGAAGTTTTATATTTGTGTCACGTAACAAAACAAGAATTTGTCATTCTGGGAGGAAACACAAGTAGTCCTCAAATTATGACCAAATTGAGCCCAAAATTTCAGTTGTTAAGTGAGACAGTTTTTAAGTGAAGTTTGCTCCATTTTACAACCTTCCTTGTCATGATTGTTAAGTGTACTAACACAGTTGTTAAGTCAATCTGGCTTCCCCATTGACTTTGCTTGTCAGAAGATCGCCAAAGCGGATCACATGACCCTGGGACATTGCTGCTGTCATAAATATGAGTCGGTTGCCATGTGTCTGAATTTTGATCATGTGACCATGAAGATGCTGCAATGGTCATAGGTGTGAAACACGGTCATAAGTCACCTGCCATTGTAACTTAATGGTCATTAAATAAACTGTTGTAAGTTGAGGACTATCTGTACTTTTGTTTTTGTCAGGCTGTAACATTCAGACCCACACGTGTAGAATTCAAATAAGCTACTTTATTGTTGTATGTCTATTCTACAGGAATTTCCCCAGACTAGTAGTTTTCACCTGGGAAAGACTAAATAAGGCTCGGTGGCATTCAGGGTGGAATGAGGGGATCAGACCTTGCCTCTCGGTTTTAGCTAAGGATTCCACACTAATTTCTCCCCTTGGATGGTTGTTCTCCAACAATTTTCCACTCTGGTACTTCCCCGAAGGCACAACAGTTCTTGCCACAACAGTTTTGTTGATTTCACTCTGTTGTCCTTGATTAACCAAGACAGCACATGGAATTGATCTAGTTTCTAACTTGGGAGGCTGATGTTCTGAGGAGCTTAAGTGCAGGTGAGTCATTTTCCATTTCCTTTTCTCATCTCTTAGGCTCTCCCCCTCCCACCCTCATTTAGGACTATCTATTTCTTTTTTTAGCAGGGAGATGCGTTCTGACAGCTTCCTCCTCTTAGCAACAGTAATGTTTACCCAATGAATGGCAACAGTAGGAACACTGTGCTCCAGATGATCAGCTAGAAGGACCATTGATTGGTTCTCAACACTTCAAGGTCAACTGTAGTGTGAGCAATCCTGATTAGCTTCAACCTGTTTCTGTGGGTTTGGAGAGTGAAGCCAGTATCAGTGTGGAAGTGCTTTTGAAATGAAAATGAGGGCTAACTTGTAATGTAGTCACACCCTTCTCACTTGAAAAACTTTCCTTAAGCAAATTATATTTGAAAATCCTTTGAATATTACTGTTCAACGGTGACTAAAATTTGCATTGAAAACTCTTTAAAGAACTTAGAAACAGCCCTGTATTATTGGACTAAAAAACCCATCCACTTCAATGTCTGACCACTAATGGGAGAAGAACAATCCCGTGTCCATGCTTCCAAACAACAGGCATCTAGAGGCATGTTCCTTCTTGTGCACCAATCATACTTTACTGATTCAGACCCTCTTAAGGATCCCTTCCAATTTCTGCAATTCTTCAAAATTACTTGATCATACAACCTTCAGGTTGCTTGAAACAAGTTTATCCCAAAGATGCTTTTTTCACAAAGCAGTTGGACTTTCTTGTTTTTCTTTGAAGATGTTTTGCTTCTCATCCAAGAAGCTTCTTCAACTCTGAGAAGCTTCTTAGATGAGAAGCGAAACGTCTTCAAAGAAAAACTTTAAAAGTCCAGTTGCCTTGTGAAAAAGCATCTTTGGGACAACCACGATCTGAATGACTGAGAATCTCCATAGACATTTGAAACAAGATTGTTCTGATGATGTTTCAACGACCAAGGAAAGGAGATGTCCACCCTTAGGAGCTCAGTTAGATAATGATGAGCTGGTTTCACTCAACTTACTTCCACTTATAATTGAGGAATGGGAATAAGGTAGAAAGTTTGTATATGCATTTGCAGCAAAAAGTCACTTTGGATTGGAATTAAAAAGATAGATATAGAACTGATACCATGCAAGAAACCCTAAACTGCTATGGGCTCTCCTGAAGATGTCATGTGTCATGAAAATTCATAGTTCAAGGCCAGTGCTGTGAACCACTCTTCTTAGGTTCAACCTAAGAGTCATCATGTGAGAACGGGCAGCTATATAAATGTTTTAAATACATTTTTAAAGGAACTTTATGTGGAAATGTCATCATTCTCCAAGAAAAGTCATCTGTCTTGCAAGAGAAACTCAGAAGATGCTAAACCTTCCATCGGTGGAATAGTTGCATATAACAGTGCAGAGTCAGAGCTGATAGCCTTATGCTCCATATCATCCTTATAGTAACATCCATATTTTCTCCAGTTTGTCCCATACAAGCCCTCTCACTCCCAGCCAGCATGGCAGAAATAATCAACTGCATAGCCCTGGCATTGGAAAGGAAGGTATGGAGAGAGAAAGAGAGAGAGAGAAAAGATCTGTAATGTGTCATAGCGCAATCAAGAAGACTCCATAAAGAAAATACAGGAGGAAAAGTGCAAAGTGGTAGACGAGAAGAGCAAACGACTGGTTTGGAAGCACATTCCACATGTACAGAATAACAAAATGCTAATAAGAGTGTAGGCAGAAACATACAGACTGAAGAATGTAATTTAAAACGAATGAAAGGAAAACAAAGAAAAAACAAAAATAACATTACAAAGAGAATAAATAAGAGAACTTAACCTTTAGAGAAGAGAGAGCCAACAAAGAGACTTTTGCTATGCTAGACCACAACAGGAGGATGGAAAACTAGATGAATAGAAGAGGAATGTAGATACACTTATTCTGTTTTTCTGATTGTTTTTAGATTTGTAAAAGGGTTCCTGTGCTACAACTTGTGATGTGCGACAGACTTTTGATTTAAAGAGCTGCTGCTCTTGTTCAATCTAGGCACATCAAGTAGAGAAATAGGCACACAGACACACACACACACACACACCGTAATAAATAAGCCTCTACAATGCTACTTCGGTGCTCATAATTAATAGGTATTGGGAGGCGTGATGAATGCCAAAAATGATGAGTACCAAACAAATTTTCCCCATAAGGAATAATGTAGTGAGACAGCCGACACTGACAGTTCTAGCTTTTGTGTTGAGTACCAAACAAGCAATGAGTATTGGGACAAAATTTTCATGTTAAAATGCATTAAGTAACAAACTTGATGAGTTTCAAAGCAGTTAAGTACCAAGGTGCCACTGCATTATGTTTACTGTTTTCTTCTATTAAGAACATGAGCAGACTGTGTTGGATCAGACCAAAGGTCTATCCAGCATTTTGAGTCAGCCAGGCAGATGAATCCAGGAAACCAAGTTCATGACATAAGGGCAATTATCCTTTCTTCTGTTGCTTATAACCAATGGAAGTTAGACTATGTTGCCTTCAATTCTGGGGATGACAGACAGTCAGCAAGAGTTTTGTCCCTTGAAAGTCCAATCCCATGTGACTTTGAAAGTTACACTTATAGTTACCAGGACATTTCTGCAGGAGCAACTTCCTTAGCTTAACAAATAACTGCCTAATGTCCTTAATTACTCTTGTTAAACTATTATGAGAGTGGGAGAATTTGTTTTCTATTTTTAACTCATTATGAATTATGTTATATATCTCCATACACATATTTTCTTAGGCCAAAGATAGGCAACCTGATGATCTCCATAATAATTCACACAATCTTTTGCTTAGGGCATGCCAGTCGGTACGGTTGGTATTAGGTTGTCTACTTTGATAAAAAAAAGGCTATGTTCTTTCTTCAAGGGGACACGTATCTCCAGGGGCTTCCTGAAAGTCCACAAGGAACTGCTAGATAAAAGTAAAACTTCCTACTAATCAGCCTCTTCTCCCTGTAACTTAAATGGACACATCCATGCCGTGCAATACAGAAGCAATTTACTACTGCCTTTTTCTGGGGTATTTCTGCAGCTTTTCAATCCAGCTGACATCCTTGGTCTCCCAAACAGATGCTGTCCAGGACTGATCCTGCTTACCTGTTTGAAATCAGCCAAGGGTGGCTAGGTGGGGTTGCTGGTCCCTAAATCCTAGTGAAAGAATCCCTGTCTTCCTAAAATCCTTCTGAAATACGAGTATTGGTTAATTTTTATTCTTTAGCATTTATTAGTAATAGAATAAACCTCAAGCCTTACCTCAAGAGCATTCTTGATGTTGATGGTCTTCTTGGTCTGAGCAACGTGCCCCAATACACCTATGTCCAGTGGGAAAACAATTTCACAGTCAGAGGTCACCAAACATTCTTCCAGGGTACTGTTTTTATGAACGTTGAACAGCCGGCTAGCCAGCTCCGGGGTGCCGTTTCGCTGCCTGTACATAAACAGACTGCACCACTCAGCATTGATGAGCGCACTGATTTTTTTTAGGGTCTTGAAGACCACCTTCTCCATATTGATGCTGTCCTGCATGTCTTGTATCAGCTCAAAGAGAGTTTCTGTTTCTACTGGGTCCATCCCCTCAAAACCTATGCTGTCTTCTGAGGACAGTTCCCCGTTCATCTTGGCGCTGAAGACTCTGCCCTCCAGTTTCTTCTGAAAATACCGCTTAGCAAAATCTGGATTGCTATCCAAGAAAGTTTCAACTTCCTCTTTGTTGATGCTCATGATGGGGAAATTCTGATTCTGGAGCTTTCAGGCAACGGCTGTGCGAAGTAACGTGGTCCCGCAAATGTGGTGTCCGTGTGTAGAGTGTGGAGACTATAATCAGCAAGGCAATTATCCATCAACAAGCTATTGTTTTGGCCGGTGTGTGGGAGAGCAGATCTTCTTACCCAAGCAGCTTAAACGACTGGTTTCAAAGCTGTTTCAAATAAGGGCATATGAATATGTGATTATGATTCCCCCCCCCCCTAATGGTGATACTGGAAGTGAAATAATCTTCTTGGACTCTAATTAAATACACACAGCTCAGTTGTAATCCGTAGCCAGTCAGATTCCTATCTAATGACACCTGTACTCAGCAGGAGTGTATCCAATAAGGGGAAAAAACGGTATAAACGGACAGACATAGAAATGGCCAAAAGAAGCAATTATTGTATCATGTATTTTCTCTATTTATTTATTTTTTATGGAAGAGCAGTCTCATTTTAGGCTGGCCTATTTATCAGTGGATTTGGGGCACATGGGTTGGATTTCTGCTTAAGGCATTCAAATACTTTATGTCTCCTCCTGGTTGGATAATCAGCAAAGAGAGAAGCGCACACACATATCAGTTATGTTACCTGAAACTAAATTATCTTGAGTCGGGTGCAAAAAAAGAGCTCGTTCCTCTCAATTCTGCATTAGCCAGAGCTCTCCCAAAAATATTAGCTTTAGTTCTGGATGTTGCCATCCTGGAAAAACATTGGAAAATGTGAATTTCTCCAGAGGAAAGCGTACAAAGATCTGGAAGGAAACTCTCACATATAATAGAAGATTTGGATATATCTAGCTTGGAGAAACAAAGGCTCAATCAGTGGCAATGAGAAACACAGGTGACTGCAAGGTGTGGTCCAAAAAGTCTAGAATCTAGATCAGTGGTTCTCAACCTGTGGGTCGGGATCCCATTTGGGGTCGATCGACCATTTCACGGGGGTCGCCAAGCAAGGCTGTCTGCCATTTTTTTGTCCGCCATTTTTTTTCCCTTTTCCAGCAGGTGCCTTACCTCCCTTGGGCTGGGCCAGCTGGTGGTCGGCCTGCTCCATCTCTGCCGCTTGCCAGCTACGCCTCGGCCGGCGCAGGGGGCGGAACCACGCATGCGCGGCGCTCCCGGGCAGGGAAAGTCCTCGACTTACGACCGGTTTAGTCCTCGACTTACGACCGGTTTAGTCCTCGACTTATGACCGGTTTAGTCCTCGACTTACGACCGGTTGGGGTCGTGGCATTAAAAAGGTTGAGAACCACTGATCTAGATAATGGCTGTGGCTATGTGTACATGTCCCTGCTTGCTTTTCATATGGGATCAAAACATTTTCTTGTTTTAGAGTATTTCATTTCTTCATCAGTCCTTTAGATGGCACTACATCCCAACAACTGCAATTTCAAAGGCTATTTTACTCAGAGAAATTTCTCCTTCCAGCATATGTTGAAGATCCTGAATTAAATTAGGAGGTACAAATCACTGAAGACCAAGGCATGTTAATCCTCAGCTTTGCACAAGTTTATTAAATTGGAGTATGCACACGATATTCAGAAAATTGAATCCCAAGAAACAGCAGAGATTCAATTTGGGCCAGATCTGCAGTAGCAACAGCAATAGGACTTAGATTTATAGACTGCCCCATAGTGCTTTACAGCACTCTCTGGGGTGTGTCAACTGTCCAGTTGGCGGATCCAGAAAAAGAAAAACCTCTTGGGACATTATTTTACCAAGAGTATAAACTTTACTGAATAAACCATATTGGCATAGACCAGTGATGGCGAACCTTTTAGAGACCGAGTGCCCAAACTGCAACCCAAAACCCACTTATGCATCATTGGGTGCCAGGTGGGTGTGGCTCATTGGGTGGGTGTGGCCCATTGGGTGGGTGTGGCCAATTGGGTGGGCGTGGCTGTGGTGGTAACGGCAGACTGGGTGAGACTAAAAAGTTCAATCAATCAATTCCAACTTTGCAAGATCTTTTTTTTTCCTGCGAGAAGTTGAAATTGACTGATTGATTGAACCTTTTTTTTTTGCACACGACGGCGGAGGCCTAAAGCGAAAAGGTTTTATAAAACCCAGCTGAAGGCCTAGGACTGGGGCGATGGTGCGCGTGCCCACAGAGAGGGCTCTGAGTGCCGCCTCTGGCATCCGTGCCATAGGTTCGCTACCACTGGCATAGACAAAGCAAAACCAGCTCTGGGTTTCCCACACAAAAGCTAGCATAGTTAATCTCCCCCTTTCCTATATAGGGGCCACCCAGAGTCCATTACGTCCACCAATCACTTCTGTTCATTTTGTTATAGGAACCAATGAAACACACTAGTCCACCTGCTCAATGTGCTTTGGGTTGGAGCCAGTGGCGGGATTCAAATAATTTAACCACCGGTTCTCTGCCCTAATGACCGTTTTAAGGAAAAATGGAAACAGGAAAAAATTCCAGAGCCACAACCCCAGCTAATACTTGGTGGCCTCGCCCCCTTTCCCGTATGCACCAATCGGGAAACTAGAGAGATGAAGTGTCTATTCCTGAAACTATCTCTGAGAAGCACCACCTAGTTTTTGCTTGAATGACATGATCAAAGGCGCCTCATATCCATTTGGTTTCCTGTCGCTCCTCTCTTGGACTTTTGGTGAGGGTTTCCCCCCCACCCACCTGGAAGGAAGTTGAATGAAAACCAGACGTGTTCTGGAAAACACAGATTTATTATAACCGGTTCACCCGAACTCAACCAAAAATTATCGGTTCTGCTGAACCGGTGCAAACCTGCTGAATCCCACCACAGGTTGGAGCTCTCTCTCATGGGAACCAACAATGATCAGATGCAATTGCCCTCACCCCTCCTCCCTTTTCTTTGTCAAGCTGCCAGCAAAGTGTGTGAAAGGTGTGAAAGAGCAAATCAGTTAATGTCAGCATATTGCCCCCAACAACTTGGGTCCTCATTTTGCTGACCTCGGAAGGATGGAAGACTGAATCAACCTCAGTAGTTTGAAGCAAACTGGGACTAAACAGAACTAGCTTGATTTGAATCTGGATTTCAAGAAGCTCCAATCCAATTCATAAAGCTACGATGCTAAACAGGGCCATTGCTTCTGTAAAAAAAAATATTTTAACTTCTTTTGCAAATGCCAAATAATGGAGACAAATGATAGAGGCAATTGAATTCGGTATTTTTGGACAAGGCTTACTTCATGTCAAAGGGATCATATTAATAATTAGACCACTGAGGTCAACCTAGTCATAATGGAATTATAATCGTCTATTATGATTTGTTTCATGTGTATCTTTATAATTTCTCAGCAGTGCACACACCATGAATACTGTTGGTTGTCAGATGATCCTACAATTACTCACTGGTATTTAGATGATGATGATGATGATGATGATGATGATGATGATGACAACAACAACAACAACAACAATAATAATAATAAAGTTGGAAGGGATCTTGGAGGCCATCGAGTCCAACCCCCTGCTCAGACAGGAACTCCATTCGGACAAATGGCTGTCCAGTCTCTTCTTAAAAACTTCCAGTGTTGGAGCATTCACCGCTTCTGGAGGCAGGTTGTTCCATTGGTTAATTGTTCTCACTGTCAGGAAGTTTCTCCCTTAAATGACTCCTTTTTTTCTTACTTTATTCTTTGACGGCATGAATATCAGATCTTGTTAATCAAGTTACTTGTGGAAACTTATACTTACAAATAATTAAATAAAAGACTTTATACATTGCCTCCTTTCCGGGCCTTACCAAGGAATATTATTATCTGGAACGTTACTTCCTTCAGCACATTTTGACCAAAACTCCTGTTCTTCTTTCTAAAAATTTGAATGGTTGTTTCACAGAGAATGAATATTTATGGTAAATGTCATTAAATCATCCCCAATGTACAGATGGTCCTCGACTTACAGCCATTCATTTAGTGACCATTCAAAGTTATAATGGCCCTGAAAAAAAGTGACTGGTGACCGTTTTTCATACTTACGACTGTTGCAGCATTCCCCACAGTCATGTGATCAAAATTCGGATGCTTAGCAACTGGTTCATACTTTTGACGGTTGCACTGTCCTGGGTCATGTGATGAGCTTTTGCAACCTTCTGACAAACAAAGTCAATAGGGAAGTCAGATTCCCTTAACCACCATGCTATGAATTTAACAACTGTGACAAGAAAAGTCATAAATGGGGCAACTGTCACTTAACAACTGTCTCATTTAACAACAGAAATTTGGGGCTCAAATGTGGTCATAAGTCAAGGACTATCTGTGCTTTTTTCTTCTCTTTTTACATGAAAAATAGAATTGGGTTCCTCCTGTACTAGATAAATGGGAAGCATGAAGCTTTAAACTGCACTTTAAGTCTGGAAGACTGAGGACTAAGTCCAAATTGGGATGGGACAAGTGGTGGGATTCAGTAGAACCGGTAGCTAATTTTTTGTTGACTTTGGCAAACCGGCTGATGCTCTAGCCCTTTTTCGCAAGGCCCAGAATGGCCCACTGGAAGTGGCGTCCACACATTTCCGGAAGTCTGTTCGGAGCCAGGGAGACCTCCCAGGCCCAGAACGGCCCACCAGAAGTGTGTGGACGCCACTTCCAGTGGGCCATTGTGGGCCTGGGAGGTGTCCCCCAGGCCTTCGAGGATCAGAACGGACTTCTGGAAGTGGTGTCCACGCACCTCCGATGGGCTGTTCTGGGCTTGGGAGGCCTCCCTTGCTCAGAATGGACTTCCGGAAGTGGTGTTCAGAGAACCTGTTGTTCAGGTATTTGAATCCCACCACTGGATTGGACAATTCCCAAATTCTGAAGCTGGTTTCCAAATTATGCCCAAGACATTCGTTGGTCTTCAATGAAAAATCTAAGAGTAGGCAACTCATAGCAATGGAATGGAATGAGAATAGAATAGAATAGAATAGAATAGAATAGAATAGAAACTTTATTGTCAGTTTAAATGTAATCAGCATACATTAAAATGAAATTTCGTTGCATTCAGCTCTCAGAAAAAAATATGTGTATACCCACATACACATATACTGTATATATAACACAGAAAAATATCACAGACTAGTTCGAGTATATACATATACATGGCAAAAAAACAGAATCCTGCAAATTTACAAGACAGATGTAATAAGGAACAAAGCTCTTACAGAATCTAGTAGTTCTGCTCTAAATACTTTGAAACCTCCTCCCAGAGGGAAGCAACAGAAACAGACCGTGAAGTGGGTGTGTGGGATCTCTAATAATGCTTCGAGCTCTAAGCATGCAGCACTTATAAGCAGTGTCCTGAACAACAGGAAGCAAGCTTCCTATAATCTTCATCAAGAGCCAATGCAGTCGAATGATATTGACTGATCAAATAACAATATTAACACTTACCGTACCTTGGTAGTCCATTCAACCAACATGGCCAATAAATTATTTTAAGTTCCCATTTGATAAACCGGTCGGTTTTGACAAATGGATTGAGAAAATTGTTGTCATCCTGAAATCAAGTCCAGTCATATCCACAGACCTCTATTTGTCCAGGGAGATGATCTGAGGCTATTTTCTTTCTGCCTGATTTATACTAAATAGTTTAGATTTGTGGTTGAGGATCATTCTCTACTACCGTATGCTTTCAATCATTTTCCAATCCACTATTTATCTTAATGTCAAATGTTTGATTTTTGTCTTTCTATAAAAATATTAATTCCCAATGTCTTATACACTATATGCCCACATTTGTAAAAGAGTGAGTTTTGCTCTGATGTTTTGGTTAAAGATTCCTGGTGGCGCAGTGATTAGAATGCTGTACTGCAGGCTAACTCTGCCCACAGTCTGGAGTTTGATCCTGATGGGTCTCAAGGTTGACTCAGACTTCCATCCTTCCGAGATTGGTAAAATGAGAGCCAGAATTTTTTTTGGGGGGGGGGCAATAGGCCAACATTGTAAACTGCCCAGAGAGTGCTGTAAACAAGACTTTGGAGCAGTATATAAGTCTATATATTAAGTCTAAATGCTATTGCTATTCAAGTGCCCATTTAAGGATCCAGTCCACATGCCATCTTCTCTTTTTTGGCCCAAGGGACAGCAGTAAGCTAAGAAAGCCAAAGTCTAGTTGCCACACTCCCCATCCATCTCTGGACCTTCATATCTCCTCCATTCTGTCTCACTGATCCCATCCATCATTCATAAATACCAGTTCATCGTTTATTTGCTAAGAAAAGCAGAAAAGCAGATTTCCTTTTGCCAATGGTCAAGAGGCAGCATATTCTGGTAGCCTTCCCTGTCTTTCTTTTTACCCACTAAACCATGGTTACAACTTCAATAGTTTAATACTATCCTGTACTTTGAACATTAATATTTATTTCTTTGAATAATTTTAATGATGATGATGATGATGCTCATTGTCTTTTGAGTATTTATGCCTACTCTCTTTCCTATTCTTTTCCCAGCCTTTCTTGCCCTTCCCCTGTGGATATGACTGAGTTGGCAATAAATAAAACCTATAATTAAGAAATAACATTCAGAGAGGAATTGGAAACAAGAAAGATTTCAGTGGTTGTGGTTATCTCAAGATAGCAAGCCATTGTTCTGCATTTTTTTATTAAATTTCTAATCTGTGGTTCTGTCTATATGTCACTTGGGGCAGCTTGCAACCATTAAAAATGAAAATGATAAAACATAGCCATTAAAAAGATGGAATGAAAACCAAGGCCAAGTTAAAATGAATCTAAGGAAAGGAATACATCAAGTCAATGAACCATTAAAAGTTGGACAAAACAGATGGATATTGCCATTTTGCTGCTGACTGGTGATGTAGGATCCAAACACCCCCTCCTTGGGGAGAACATGCGGGCTGGGGAATTCTGGGAGTTGAAATCCACAAGTCTTAAAGTTGTCAAGGTGGGACATTCTTGCTGTGGAGAGACTTATAACCTGACTATAATTTATAAAGAAATGGCGCTATCATGTGTCTCCTGAGAAAACATATAATATTAAAACAGAAAAAGCAGTTTTGACAATGTCCCTGTCCATTTTTAGACCATGGGAATTTAGCAAATCCCATGTTTTCTCACTTCAAAATCCAGCCTCCACTGGCCTCCTTAAAACGTTTTGTTGACGTGTGCCTTTTTTCCACAGTTGAAGCAGTATTTGATCCTGAATGAAGGACTGGCTGCCTGGGATATGAACTTCTTTGGCCTTGGACTCTTTAGCTATTTAAATCCAGCTTCAAGAGAGTTATCATATTCAGCTTAGCTTATCCATAAGTGAGTAGGCTGGCATTTGATTGCCCTCTGGAGAGCCGTGGGGACATGGCCTGGAAAGAAGTATAAGGTACCCAACTGACTGATTAGATGCAGAACACACAATGACTGCAAATGAATTTGGATCAATTTTATGCATTTGGCAATGCTCCTGTGTTTTTTTTCCCCCTCGCAGATTCTTTTTAGAACATCCAACTGCATGAAGCAAATGCCACCGGTTAGATTAGGTGCTCTTGGGCAAAATGTCCTCAAGAGGTGTACTTTTCCTCTCTGCCATCACTCCTTTTTTTCATTCTCTTCTCTCTCCCACTGAATCCAATCCATATAACTCTCTACAGGACAGATTTCTCTCTTCAACCTTGCTTCCTTGGAGATGGGCGGTGAAGAGGAAGGGAGAGCAAGAAAAAGCAATCCCTGGGGAATTTTGGAAGTCTTATGGTAGTGATGGCGAACCTTTTAGAGACCGAGTGCCCAAACTGCAACCCAAAACCCACTTATGCATCGTCGAGTGCCGGGTGGGTGTGGCCCATTGGCTGGGTGTGGCCAATTGGGGTGGGTGTGGCCCATTGGGTGGGCGTGGCTGCGGTGGTAATGGCAGACTGGGTGGGACTAAAAAGTTCAATCAATCAATTCCAGCTTTGCAAGATCTTTTTTTTTCCCGTGAGAAGTTGAAATTGACTGATTAATTGAACCTTTTTTTTTTTGCACCAGGCGGCGGAGGCCTAAAGTGAAAAGGTTTTATAAAACCCAGCTGAAGGCCTAAGACTGGAGCAACGGCGCATGTGCCCACAGAGAGGGCTCTGAGTGCCACCTCTGGCACCCGTGCCATAGGTTCACCACCACTGTCATGGTGTGAGTCTCTGATCCTAGGGTTTAGAGCAGTTGAGGAAGGCTAGGATCAAATAAGATACCACAAGAGATGACTGTCTGCTATCAACCTTTTGCAGATAGCAAGCAGTGAAAAGAGAAGTACCTAGGATTAATCTGTCAAGTGCCGAAAATCTGGAGTCAAGACAGTTCAAATGAGTACAGGTTTATTGCAGGCTCACACTCTCTACAACAGGGGTGTCAAACTGCTGGCCCACGGGCCGGTTGCATCATATGGAGACTGCGCCCATCCCAGCTCCGGCAATACAAAAAAATGACGCGATACATCACGACACTTCACGTGACGTGGCGAGTTTGACACTTATGCTCTACAAGAATCTGAACAACTAACAATCAAATCAAATTGGTGGTAGATAAGAATTCAAGATGGGCTGGACTTAGATCTCTTGTGGACACAAAGGAACTCGAGACTGATGACACTCTTGACCCCTCTCTTGGGTTCAGTCTGGTCATCTCCTATACTATCATTTCTGACTGAAAAGATGTATCAGAATTTGAAGACCCACAACACCCTAGAAAAACAGGACGCTATCCTATGCACAAGGACAACTTTCAAGGCATCCTTTTCTATTCTTTTAATACTTCTCACTATATTAAATCTCCAACAGGTTAATATAGCAAGCCAAATTTCAGTTTGATCATACCCACTTTGTGAAAAACAAATGCAGAGGAATGGAAGTGAGATTCCCTTGACACCTTTTTTCACACCTTCTCACTTTAAGAACATACATGGGATACAAAATACCAGAGCTAAGCAACATCCTGACAAATAAACATTAATTTTATATGAATATTGAATCCGTAGGCAAATTTTGATAGAGTTACTCAATATTCTACTGTAGTTGCAGTGCCATCTCTATCACCCTCATCCTCAGATCATGTCTGAAGCAATTCCACACTCTTAAAAGTGAATGCATACCTACTGTATGCCTATAATCTTGATTACAAGAAAATCTTCATATCCTGATGATTTTGTTTCTCAACTGTTGAATGACTAGAACAGTAGTGGCGAACCTATGGCATGTGTGCCAGAAGCGGCACTCAGAGCCCTCTCTGTCGGCACGCGCACCATGTCCCAGAGATGGCAACTGTCCCTCTTCAACCAGCCGCCCGCTAACTCGCCGAGGTCCCACATAGCCGGATGCATCCTGGCATGGCTGGTTTCCCTCCCCCCATCCCATCCCTCCTGGCCTCGCATGCTCTCCTTTTCCTGGGCACGACCCACAGCATTGGCTCCTTAGCTGTCAGCCGGCCGGCCAGCTCAGAGGCAGCTTCTCTGAACTGCTGGTAGCAGACTACCAGCGCCGGTGCGCCGGTCGAGGGGCCATCAGGCTGTGGCTATTGACAGACACCGTCGGCCCCCATGTGCTCACTGGCCTCTGTGTGCGGGGGCCGATGGTGTCAGGCAGCAGCCACCCCAGTCCCTGCCTCGCCTTGCCCTGCGACAATGCCACCTCTGCCCTGCCTCGTCTTGCCTTGTCTCACCCCGCAGGACGAGTCTCCTGCCCACCGCCCCACCTGCCAGAGACCCTCTGGATCTCTCCCAACCCTGCCCGGCCCCCACAGGCCTCCCTCCCCACGAGCAACATCAAGGTGACCACACCCACCTTGGCCACACCCACCCAGTCTGCCATGACCACAGCCATGCCCACCCAGTGGGTCACGCCCACCTGGCACCCGGCGATAAATAAGTGGGTTTTGGGTTGCAGTTTGGGCACTCGGTCTCTAAAAGGTTCTCCATCACTGGACTAGAATGTCCCTCAGATTTATGGCCTACTATTGCCTGGATCTGGTTGTCTGTTGTGAGCTGATCCCATGTGAAAGGAATATAATCAGTGAATAACCTAGTCCTATGTAGCCCATTCTTATGTTCTAGGTATGACACAGAAGATGAAAGAGGAAAAATTATGTTACTAGGATAATTTTAAAAAAGTAGCATGTGTAAATCTCCTTTCTCTAACAGCTTTGGTCAGGGGTCTTCATACTTGGCCCTTTTATGACTTGTGGACTTCAACTCCCAGAATTCCTCATCCAGTGTGCCTTGCTGAGGAATTTTATGACTTGAAGTCCACAAGTCATAAAAGGGCCAAGTTTGAAGACCCCTGACTTTAGTGAATAGGATAAGGAGAATTATATTACATTTCTACAATTAGCTAAAGATGATTAGTTATAAAGAAGTATCATAGAAGTGAATGCTCACTGATAAAGCTGTTTTTCTATGTGTTTATCTTTCCTGTTGAGATTTGGTAACAATAAATCTCAGCAATAGCTATAAATATAGGATAATCTATTCTCAAAGATCAATGGATTCTAATGAATTTCTTATATTCGTTTTAATAAAAAATATAACGTTTATTCAGGATTTTAATCAGAGTAATAAAATCTAATACAAATTAAAAGAAAGAAGGATAGAAAGGAAGGCAAAGGTGCAAGAGAGAAGAAAAATGTAGAAAATAGAAACTATAATGAAGAGAAAGACAACACCCTCTTGGTTTATTAGTCCTCAGCTAGTAAGATATGTGTGAGCAAAGAGCTTTTGTGTTGCTTTTGGCAAGAAGGGAGTAAAACGGTATAAAGGTCTCACTGGTCTTAAATATTTTGCAAAAGCTAAGTGGACATGGGCTTAGCTAAAAAAAAATATGTTCAACCTAACGCAGATCTTGTGGTGCAGTTTTAACTGTCTCTATGTTTCACAAGACTGAAATGACAAAGGTGTTTTGGTTCTAGATGTTTTGGGGTTGGGATGGTTTCTCCTGTTATGTAAAAGATGTGTGGATTGATAATTGAAGATGGACAGTCCAGTACAAAGATTACAGATGGTGGTTTTTACATAATGGATAATCCACAGTTAAGCATCTTATTCAGATTCAAATAGCCAATTAGGGTCTTTTCAAGCTTCCTTATTTAAAGGCAAAAACAAGGAGAGTCGCCTATAGCCCAACAACAGCAAGAATTATTCGCAATGAATTCCAGGAGCTCCAACAAGGTATCAAGGTAGGTTTTTTTTCAGTGAGTTTGTTTAGAAAGTCTGTTTTCTTTCGCTTATTCGCTTATTTAAAAGAAATGCCATGTTCCTTGTTAGCAGATATTAAGTAAGATACAATACGATCTTAAAGAGTTATCTGTTTATTGTCTTCATGAGATGAGACAGAGATCAGATAGCTGGATTCTGTGGATAAATGCCTAAAAGACATTTGTTCTCTGTTTCATGGGCTAAGCCTAGAGCAGGGGTAGGCAACCTTGGCTCTTTTATGACTCGTGGTCTTCAACTCCCAGAATTCCTGAGCCAGCATGAAGTCCACGAGTCATAAAAGAGCCAAGGTTGCCTACCCCTGGCTTAGAGCATAGGTAGCCCATGAATGTTTTTAGCTATTCTTCAGATAACAGAGATGCCAGACCTTGTTAGGAAAGATCTTGCTGGCTTAAATCAGTTCATTCTAAGTCGATAAATATTGCAGACAAAGTCTGGAGCTCTATGTGCAGCAGAAAGAACTCTGTTTTGGGATAGCTTCCGCCATTTGGAGAGTAGACTTACAGTAAGAACATTGTCTCAGCAAAATATTAAAGGAACTGAAAAATTATGCAAAGAAAAAAAAATAAAGTTTCCTCTGAGATGAGCTCAATTTATGATGATTTTACGAATACATCCATGTGAGTTCCTTAGCCACATTATGGAAGTGAAGCTTAGCTAAGGTCAGGTAGGAGTTATTCTCTGCTGTTACTAAATTGTTAGGTAAGAAGCTGCCATCTGTGATATCAGTTTGACTATTGCTGAATGGACTTTCTAGACCAGTGTTACTCAACCCGGGCAACTTTAAATTGTATCGGCTTAAACTCCCAGAATTCTCCAGCCAATATGTTGATTACAGAATGCTGGGAGTTGAAGTCCAGATCTCTTAAAATTGAGAAATATTGGTCTGGACCAGGGGTAGTCAACCTTGGCTCTTTTATGACTCGTGGACTTCAACTCCCAGAATTCCTGAGCCAGCATAGCTGGCTCAGGAATAAAAGAGCCAAGCATAGCTGGCTCAGGAATTCTGGGATTTGAAGTCCACGAGTCATAAAAGAGCCAAGGTTGGCTACCCCTGGTCTGGACTGTTAAAGGGATTCATACCATTTTGTGGTTTTAGATATTTGCAAGACTGGAGAGATAGAAATTCTGCTGGGAGTTATAGCTGCTGATGGCAATATCTGAAGAATGAGGATTACATGTTATAGTTTAGGCAACAACTCAAGAGAGACTTTACATTTTGCTTTCTGTAAAGCTTCAGTTGTCGGAGAACTAAAATCTGGGGGGAAAAAATCTTTATCATTTGAATCTCCAGACAGTGTGAACTAGCAGGGCAGGCTGTTCGAATTGTTAAAGGATAACATCACAAAACACAAGAAAACATACACATTTAGTCTTTGGAACCAGGGGAGCCAGAAACTAGACTTTGCTCAAGATCAAGGGGTAAACTTACCTACAATACTGCTCTTCTTATTTTCCATAAACCATTGAAAAAGGGCCACAGGCAATCTGAGAGAAGTTACAGGGTGCCTTATCTAGCTCAAGGGAACCCTGTGAGAATCACTTATGAGAGAGCAACCCAAATGTTGACTGCAATTTAATGTAGTTCCTTATCTAGATTCAGAAGTATGCAAACTCTCGGTAGTAGTTTTGGAAATGCAATGCTGATAGTTTTGCAAGATGACACATTTGATCAGGTGATCTCTCTCCATCGGTTTGAAGTGGTGTGGCCAGAGGTTCAACAGGTCTTTTGAGAAACAGGCCATTCCTCACTTTTTTGTTTTAACTCTTGAGACACTGAATATTGATTAAGGGTGAGTTTTAAAATCTTGGAGTTGTCTTTGGAATGAATAGTCTTAGAATAAGACTGCAAAGGTATCGGAAACAACCATCTTGAGAAAAGGAACATGGAAGCATGTGTAAATTAATCAGATCACGAGAGGACCAGAGCCATTTGCATTAGAAAGCCCAAGAGCTAAATGACATCTGTGATCATAAGCAGATATTAAGCGCGGAGATAATAACCTGCTGTCTTTTGCATTCAAACAATTCTCTCTGCTGGTGTTTCAGCAACCATCAATCTCAACAATTGCAATTCTGGGATGGTAGACGGTGGCAGGCCTCTTTAGGAAAGAGACACATTAGAAAAAGCCTTAATGGATACAGAAGAAAGAATAAGATTTGAATAAAATTATTCAATGGAGTAGCTGTAGGACCTGTCTGTGAGAGAGGGTGGACAATGGCAAAAGGATTTACTCTACCTGTGCACATTTAATGCATGCATGGAAAGTTTGGGGGTAAATGGTCCAGGTGAAATGTTCCACCACAAGGGGGAAATAATGAATGTTAGAGGAATGTTTAAAACAACCTATGATCTACAGAGTCTCACGTTTCTTTGTTCTCTCATTATAGCCCTAAAAAGAGCTCTCAATCATTTTCATCATAGTTCTTGCAATCTAGTTGAGCTAAATAACCAGAAGAGCATATCGCATACCCCCTGAAAGTTGCTGCCAAGTTAGAATGTTGAATGTGGCCCAAGGGGGACATTATTACATACATGGAGAATTATTAATGATTAATCATATTAATTGAGCTAATATGGTTTTGGTTTAATTACAGTCTAATTTCTCTTTAGATTATATTATAATGAAATCTAGCATTTGTCCTTCTCACAGCCAGAATTTGGTGATGACTTTGCCTTTTTTTGGTGGGGGGGTGGGGAAGATTGTGGTTATTATTATCATGCACCTTTAAAAGTCAAGGGCAACCTTCCCAAAAATGTTTTGAAAATGTGAGCTAGAGAGATTGGAGGAAGGGACAGCAACAGGCACAATGTAAAAAAGCAGAGCCTGGGATGAAGTCAAGAGAGGAATCAGCCTGAGTCCTTACCATTCCTACAAGGGTCTAAGTTGAACCCCTCTTGAATTCCACTAATTCTTATCTAGTGCTAATTAAGTGCTGACCATTAGTTGACTCCATTCTTGTGCGTACAATAGACCTGAGCAATAAATCAGCTTAACTGAAACTCAACATGTGCTCATGATTCTTTGTGCCTGACACAGGCCCAGCTTCCTGCATCCAACATGAATATGCAGAGATCTCTAGGGCAGATGCTGCTTTCCACAGCATTTTTTTTCTTCCTATTGTTTTTAAAAATTATAGCGTTCAGAGGGAGTCACCTGGATATATATACTATTAAGTATGCTTTTCCCACGTTTGCTTATCCTTTATTACAAGCTTAAAAAGAAGCCTAGCATCTAACTGCAAAATGTAAGGTCTAAAATTATGTAATTGTATCACAGCCAGAAACTGATGTAGCACATTTCCACAATTTGATTTAAGGAAAAAAGAGTACTACTCCATTTTTCTCCATGAAAGGAAACAAATGTTTCCTTACCTTTCTCAGCTGTAGCTCACTGATACAGTTTAAGAGGGGCAGGATCTGCCACACATAATCATCTACCACCTTGCAGATATTTCATAATAGATACAAACAAGTCAGAGTTTGGTTCAGTAAAATCTAGGACAATTCTGCACATCGTGTTCCCACTGCTGTGGCTTTTTTGAGTCCATGATGATGTTGCTGTTGTGGTGCATGCTAAGATGCTGAGGGCCTGGTTTTCCAGTGTAAATGCTGGAATTCTGCAAAGTTTGGGAGCAAATCATTCCCACTGGCAGTTATTTCAACTTCTTAGCTCTTTCCACACCACATAGAGCAGTGTTTCTCAATCCCACAACTTTAAGATGTGTGGGCTTCAACTCTCAGATTTCCCCAGCTAGCATGGCTGGCTGGGGAATTCTGGGAGTTGAAGTCCACATATCTTAATGTTGCTGTGGTTGATAAACACTACCAAAGAGATTTAGCTGCAGTAGTAACATACCTTCTTCTTCTCATCCGAACATTTGTCACTTTTTAAAAATTGTGAACAGAGAGGTAGTCCTTTGACAACTCTCCTGAGTTTTATCAAATGAGATAATTTTTTTTACAAAATATCAAATAAGCAAACAAAAGTGTGGTGGGGTGGCATACAGGGTGCTTTTTTAATGTTCTCCCATTGGTCAGCTGGAAAATTCATTAACTGGATCATATGGGGAATCACAGCATTTTGAAGTTGGCTGAGGTAAGAACAATTGTGGTTCAGGGTGGAACTGTTCCTAAGGAACTATGGCATTTATCAGAAGAGTGTTATGGAAGCTATTTCACCTTTTTTTCTAAAAAAAACCTTCAAAAAAGTATGATGCTATGTGAAGTTAGGAATTAGTCATCTAATTATTTGGCCTTTGAGTGGGCTGCTAAGTGCTCATCTTGTTCTGTGTCTTGACCTCAGATTCAACTCCAGTTTATCCACTTGTGACAGTATCTTGCAGAGGTTACCTGTAGGAATGTACACCCTGACTTTGAACTCAAAGCAAGGGAAGAATCTTTGTAGTTAAGTACTAGTAGATGAATGCAGGTAATCAAGTAAATAAAAAGATGTTACAGTAGATATAGCTGGTTTTTTTTTTAATCTGGGCTGAATTGTGTTGCTTTACAGAATGAAATACAATCACTACACCATCCTGATGACCCTGATCTTCATGATTAATGATTGCATGGGGCAGACTTCATGTGTGGTAGACTCATTCTCTGTGAAGGAAGACTTTGACCTCAAACGGGTAATTATGAACCCTTTCTAATATCAAGAGTAAAGAGCATGTGGTTTGAATTAAAGTCATTAGTTGAAGTCCACATATCTTCGTGCACATGAACTGGACTTGGTTTATAAAATGTGTCATTCTTACCAGAGAGTCAAGGTTTTGATTTTTTTTTTAAAAAAAATCTCAGCTTACTGTGCTCCTGGGAACCTACTTGCAAGTCAGTCTTATTCCCTTTTGTTTTATAGTTTTGGCTTAGGAGATACATATATTGTACAATATATGGGGTGGGGCGGGGGAATGGTTTGCTGTATCTGTTTCATGCCCCTGCTGTAGCTAACGTAGGAAGGAGAGTGATCACCAAGGCACGTAAAACAGCCTAAAATCTCCTTCAAATCCAACTCTACTCTTGCTGATTTCATAGCAGTCATATTGTCATATTATGACAATAATATGAGAGCAGTATCACATTACTTTCTCTTGATTGGTTGTGTTGTTTTTTGAAAACTTTTAGTTCATCCATTCCATTCTGTTCCGTTCCGTTCAATTCAATTCCGTTCCATTCCATTCCTTCATGATTTTTTGCTGCCTAGAGGTAACACTGGGTGGCTTACAAACATTAAAAGTCAGTAGAACATTACACTATAGGTAACTATAATAATTTACAATTGAACGTTGGGGAGGAAGGGAGCATGAGGCACCTGGGGAGAGGTGAGGTCTTCCCTTAATCCATCAACCACCTCCAGTGTAATACACCCTGTTGGGGCCCCAGGCCATCTGGCAGAGCCAGGTCTTCAGGCCCTTACAGAAGGGTGAATATGGATTTCACTTGGGGGGAGGGGAGTACAATGTTCCAAAGGGCAGGAGCCATGGCCAAAAAGGTTCTTCTCCTGGATCCCATCAGTCAAAATTCCTTGAATGATGAGGTCCACAGCATACACTTTCTGCAGGCCAGTCCTATTGGGGTGAGATGGTTCCTTGGTTAGCTGGACCCAGGTGAACTTCCCAGTCTATTCCACACTCTTTATATTTCTTGGTGGTTCTTATTCAAGTTCTAAGTATGCCTGACTCTATTTAGTTTCCTAGCCCAAAGAAGTGGCTTCCAAATCTGAGGCTCTTCCAGGCAGAACCAAAGAGGTAGCGGGGGGGTTTGGGGCCACTGAATCCAAAACACTGGGACAGAGTGTCTCATGTAGATAAATGGCAGATTGGTGTCTGTATCTGTCCAGTTCTTGCTGAATTATACTCTCAGCAGCCCCACCCCATATGCCAATAGTGAGGGATGATGGGAGAAATAATTCAATAAATCTATAAGGGCACAATTTTCCCAATACAGCCTCTGCTGGATGGCCTCCCATAAGAAAAACAAGAACTGTATTCCTCCAACAGTTTGGTTCCATTATTAACTGGCCCTTTACCTCAAGGATTTTCTTAATTGTACAACTGAATGTGTCATCTTGCAAATAGCTACCTAATATTGCCCTCACAAACAACAGTGAAAATGACCACATTTTTACTGCAAGAAATAGATTATTACTCGATTCTTCTGTTTGAACAGCTTTCAGCTTTTGTTAATTTACTTATATCCTGCCTTTATATATGTTTTTATAAGTAACTCAAGGCAGCAAACAAACCTAATATCCTTTCTCCTCCTATCGTCTCCACAACAATTCTGGGAGGTGAGTTGGGCTGAGAGAAAATGACTGGCTCAAAGTCACCCAACTGGCTTGTATGCTGAGGTGGGAGTGGAATTCAGTCTCCTGGTCTCTAGCCTGACACCTTAATCACTAGACCAAACTTCCAACTATTTAGACAGATTCAGGAGACGGTACTACCAGTAGGTTTCACTGCATCCAAATTAGACAATTGTTTAAGATCTGTGTTTAAATTAAGGACGTATAGGCAATCGGTTTGCAAGAATACCTCCGTCTCTCCATCAGATCCAATTAATACTTTAGCTTGCAATCATGTCTTGTGTAGTGTTCATCATGAAGATGCATTCACTGTCTTTGTAACCTTACATATATATATATATTTGTATTTTAGTATGCAGGTAAATGGTATGCACTGGCCAAGAAAGACCCAGAAGGTTTGTTTCTACAGGATAATATCTCAGCTGAATACACTATTGGGGAGGATGGGACTATGACTGCATCTTCCAAAGGCAGAATGAAGCTTTTTGGGTGAGTCGCAGCTGCATATGGGTAACTAGTGTTTCTGTGTATCATTGGGCACTTGTTCATTTTATACAGAATTACATTTTTGTGATCAAGATGCCCAGCGACTATGATGTGGAAATCATGAAGTGGCAGCCCTGACTCATATAACCGTGGTTCATTGAATGAAACAGAATTTGCTGAGTTTGCACAAATGTAGCCCATGACTCACAAATCACAATGACCAATTTTGCCCAGTATGATAGGGCCAAGCCAAACAACCTATGTTATTATTTATTTATTTATTGGATTCCTATCCTACATTTATTATTTTTATAAATAACTCAAGGTGACAAATAGGCCTGATACTCCTTCCGTTTTCTATGTTTCCCACAATAACCTGTGAGGTGAGTTGGGTGGAGAAAGAGTGACTGGCCCAAAGTCATCCAGCAGGCTTTCATGCCTGGGGGGGGGAAATAGGTATCCTGTTTTCCTCCTGGTGCCTTAACCACATGATATGTGAATTCAGGCATTGTGAAGACTGCAAATAAGTAAAATGAGGTTTTCAAGATGATTTGGTTAGCAAAGTCTTCAAACTGCAGAGTTAACCATCAACAATGTTGGGAATTGTAATCCAAAGGTTATAGAGGGCACCAAGTTGCCTTTGCTGAATATTACACTGTATGTTTAGATCATCTAGAAGTGATTAGTACAGGGGGTCTTCAAACTTGGCCCTTTTATGACTTGTGGACTTCAACTCCCAGGATTCCTCAGCCAGCGTGCCTGGCTGAGGAATTCTGGGAGTTGAAGTCCACAAGTCATAAAAGGGCCAAGTTTGAAGACCCATGGATTAGTATGTGTCATTTCAGTTCAATTTAGTGACCATTCAATTTTAAAACGGCACTGAAAAAAGTGACTTTTGAACCATTTTTCACACTTATGATTGTTGCAACATCCCCATGGTTCTGTGATCAAAAATCAAGATGCCTGGCATATTTATGACAGTTCCAGTGTCCTGGGGTCATGTGACCATGTTTTCCAACCTTCTGGCAAGCAAAGTCAATAGGGAAGACAGATTCATCTAACATCCGTGTTACTAATTTAACAAGTGCAGTGATTCATTTCAGTGCTTCCTGAATGTACACAATATAACAAACCAGAACATCACAGAGTGACTTAGGTTTGGGCATCATACCAAGTCACAAAAATGCCAACCAAGTTTAAAAGGTGAAACGTGTAGCATTTTTGTGCAAATGCAGACCCGAGGTTTGTTGTACATGTTGCATGAACAAAAAGGAGGAACTAATGCAGAGCAGATGCGAGACGAGCAGATTGCGCTTGGCATGGCTTTGAGCTAGCATCTTAATAAACCAGTGTTTTTCAAGCTCAGCGAGTTTAAGATGTGTGGACTTCAACTCCCAGAATTTGCCAGTCAATATGGATTTATTGTTATAAACAGGATGTAAGCACAATATATTCCAGAGTAAAAGAACAAAACGTTAGTTACATATAAAAATTTTTAAAATTCATTTCTGTTTCAGATTCTGGATGGTCTGTGCTGATATGGCTGCTCAATATTCAGTGCCTGATCCCACCACACCAGCCAAGATGTTCATGAATTATCAAGGACTGGCAAGCTATTTGTCAAGTGGAGGTCAGTTTTTTTCAGTTTTATATATAACAAAGAGTTAAAGGGGGGAGGAGATTTCTTCCTCCCATATTTGGGCCGACAGGGTGCATAAAAAAAACCCACTCAAGACATACACCCACCCACACACACACACATTAAAACTTTTAAAAGTGAAGTTAGAAACTAATACAAACTGATATAAAGTAAGGAAGAAAAAGGAGAAATCAAAGAGAAAGCTAACAGTGAAAGAAAAATAGAAAAGAAAAAAAGGTATCATGGAGCTGTTTCCAATTTTCTTTACAGTAGTTATTAGTACAATTACAAATTTACTTCTTTCTCTGAGATTAGTTTATACCAGGGGTGTCAAACTCAATTTCATTGAGGGCCGCATCAGCATTGCGGTTGCCCTCAGGGGGCTGGGTGGGTGTGGCCAGGGTGGGTACAGCCTACCGGGTGCGCGTGGATGGAGTGGGTGTGGCCTTCTGGGTGGGTGTGACCAGCTCTACATCGTTTGCGTCAAGGGTGCCTGTGGGGGCCTGGGCAGGAGTGGGATAGATCTGAGGGTCTCTGGCAGATGGGTGTGGGACCAGGGCAAGTGCCAAGGCATGGTCCACTGAAGGAGCCTAACTGTTCCTTTCAGGCCATGGGGGGGGCTTATGGAGCTAAGACTGAATATGTTTCAGCATAGATGGCCACCACAAAATTGTACATTGGCTCCCGGCTGGCCTGGGCCAGGGCCAAGGCAGAGAGGGCTGTTCCCTCCACTGTTTCCAGGATGGCTTCGCGGGCCACATGAAACCACTTTGCGGGCCGCATCCGGCCCCCGGGCCTTGTGTTTGACATGTCTGGTTTATACCCTCTTCTTTCTACAATCTATCCTGCCTAATCATCAAGTTATTTATATCATTTCTGAGCTAGAAAGAGACATTATCATCTCTGATATTGGAGTAAATGTGTGGTACATTGATTGCATTGTATGCCATTGATATATCATATCTTTAATGACTATTATTGCATCTTCTGGTAGAGAATTCCATAGTTCAATTAGGTGTTGCGCAGAAGAAAATGGGAAGTTCTGAATCTCTCACTAGTTTCATTAGATGACTCCAGAATGAGAGGAAGAAACACTTCTATTTACTTTCACTATATTGTGCATAATTTTAGGCTCCTCTACTCTACTATTTCCAGCCATTTTCTTTTTCTTTTTTGCTTTTCCTGTACGTTTATGGCCAAGAACTTAGAGGAAAAATTATGTGTCATACGTCCAATGAATCCTAGATATATCAGAATGTTCTGAAATGGTGCTTAAAATCCAAAATTATATCCATTTGAGATTCAAAAGTGCTTCTTCAAAAGGCAACTGAACTGTTTTTTCCTTGAGGAAAAACTTTTTTTCCCCTTGAGGTTCTTCTTCCTTAAGGAACAAAACAGTCCAATTGGCTTTTGACGAAGCACTTTTGAGACAACTACGACCTGGATGACTGAGAATCTCCACAGACATATATCCATTTGAGTGTTTGCAGCCTTTCTGGCATTATCTTAGTCCTTTGTATGCATACCCCTCTTTTTATTGTTGATTGTATGACTCACTGTTTTATTAAAAAAATATTCAGGATGGCTTCAATAAGAATGAAAATTAGGTCCTAATTCTAAAAAACAACCCCCAGTTGCTTCTTGTAATGCCAGCAGAACATTCTAAAATAAATTCAGTTTAAATTCTAAGCAAAGCCACACAATCCACTAAGAATGGGACTTGGTGCTGAGGCAGATCAAATTTAGAGGAGGTTTCCAAACCTGGGCAATTTTAAGACATGTGGACTTTAATTCCCAAAATTCCCCAGCCAAATGGGGAATTCTGGAAGTTGAAATCCACACATTTTAAAGTTGCCAAGGTTGGGAAACCCTGCTTTTAGAGTGTATTTCAAATGGCGGGCATCATGACTTGAAAAATGTCTTAGTAACGGTGGGAAAACCTACACTGTTATATTTTTCTGGAAAGAAAAGTTATGTCATCCTGCTTCTTTATCCTCTCTCCTTTGTGCTGCTTTCTACCTTTGTTAAGAATGATGAGCAACAACTTGAAGGCATTAAGATATTAATCCTTCAAATGACAAATCTGGATATTCAGCTGTTATCTTTGTCTTTTCAATGTATATGCCCTACACCAGCAGCCTCCAACCTTTTGGGCACCAGGGACTGGATCTGTGGAGAGAGTTTTTCTGTGGACCGGAGAGGGCGTGGTTTCCTGTGCTGCCTGCATCCCATGGATGGGGCTTTGCTTATTTTCACAGCCCGGTTTCTGGCATGCTGCGGCCAGGTATTGGTCCACGGACCAGAGGTTGGGGACCCATGCCCTACACTTTCAGGAAGTACTGTATTATTTTTTTGTGTGTGAACAAAAAACAAGCAGGAAGGACATGGGGTCCATGAATTAATATTAATCCTCTTGTTTCTGATACTATCAGTAGTTATCAGAACTCATTATCTACACTGGATTTTGTATTCCAGGTGATGATTACTGGGTGATTGACACAGATTATGATAACTATGCCATCACCTATGCCTGCCGCACTCTGAAGGAGGATGGGTCCTGCGATGATGGCTACGCCATCATTTTCTCCCGCAACCCTCGGGGTTTTTCCCCCGCCATTCAGAAAATTGTGCAGCAGAAGCAGGAGGAAATCTGCATGACTGGCCTGTTCCAGCCTGTGCTACAGTCAGGTATGTGAAAAGACCCTGTTGCTCCATTTGACTTCGGTGGGGCAACATGAGGCATTGACCTATCAGAAGATAGAATTTGGTATTGTCTATGGAAAGGAAGAATGTGGAAAAGCTGTTTCAATCTAGGCAGTGCTAGCCTTAGCCTCAGATTCTAAGATCATGAGAATTCCCAGTGCGTGATCAATACAATTCAGGATAGTGATCTGGTTTATACATTGCACCAAACCATAATGTTAGCACTGATAATGTTACCTAGTTGTGTAATGAAACGTCTAAAAGACAACAACCAAGCTCAGAGAGCACCAAAGACCCCTCATAATATTGTTTAATTGGTTTGGCTTAGCATGTTGTGTGAACCTAGCTGAAACATTTAATAAACCATAATAGGATCTAAGAAACGGCTTCCACACATTTAGTTCAACCACAGTTGTGAATTTTTAAAAAGTTTTTAAAAGCTGTCTCAGGCTAGAAATTGCAATCATTTTTTGTAGCAATGAATCCCTTAAATAAAACTGAATCTGCCTTAAAATTAAAATCTGCCAGTTAATTTTATGGCCTGACCCCAGCTATAGTATTTACTGATTCTCCTATACATAGAAGTAAGAAATGTAAAAAATGTCTTGTGGAATTACCAGGTATAAAATAAATAAATGTTCTCAGCAATTTTTTGTTACATTACGGGCACTAAACGTTGTTTATTTTGTTTGTCTCCACAGGGGCTTGTTAAACCAAAACTCCACCAGTCCAGAGATGGAATAAAGGCCTAATGTTGACATCTCAAACATTCTTTCAATCACAAATTCTTTGAAACATTTTTTTTTCAAAGCACATTTAAGTGCTGGCTTCTGGTATTTAGATTTTTAAAAGAAAACTGACCCGGGGTACAGCACATTACTTCTTGTATGAACTCTTAAGAACCAAAGTGATGCATCAGTTTAAAAACTAGAGGTTTTTTTTTTTCAATTATCTTTTAATTTACCTATATTCATCTCTGTTATGGCGCTGAATTCTTCAGCAAAAGATACAGGCCTTATGAATGTAATTTTCCTTCTGCAAACTTTATCAAAATTCTATGCCAGGTTTTCCCTGTCCTGCATTAATTTCAACTCTTGACTTTTAATTTAAATACAGAAGCATCAGTTATACGCAAGATGTCAATGGAGATTCTCAATCATCTAAATCATGGTTGTCTCAAAGGTGCTTTCTTCCAAAAGGCAACTGGACTTTTTTCGAGCAAAACAAGAAAGTCCAGTTGCCTTTTGAAAGCACCTTTGGGTTATACACAAGTTATATATGGAAGGACAAAAATATTTGAAAATTGTAGTTCACAGCATACATTGACCTAGATCAGGGGTCTTCAGACTTGGCCCTTTTCTGACTTGTGGACTTCAACTCCCAGAATTCCTCAGCCAGCGTGCCTGGCTAAAGAATTCTGGAAGTTGAAGTCCACAAGTCAGAAAAGGGCCAAGTTTGAAGACCCCCTGACCTAGATATTGCAAAGGGAGACTTTCTATGGGGCCTCCACTGTTCTTTGTATAGTTCCATCCAAGATGGACAAGCTCCAATAACCTGTTGCTAGAATCTTCTAGATCCATGTGTGATTGTCCCATGTGGAGAATTATACAACTGAGGAAGCTTCTCCATAAAGATCCTGCAGGCCATCTTTCCTGCTTACTAAGGAAAGAGAACAACATGGCTTTCTCATTTGAGTGTTTTATTCAACAGATGAAGTTTTCCTGAGCTCTTGATGGTTCCTTAATCCTGGCTTCAGCTTTATTCCTTAATGTGCTTGTCTAACCATTTAGGAAATTATCTGGCATCCTGGCTCATCCCAGATTTCTCAGTAGGACTCAGAGCTGGCAATTATATATTAAACTATCAGAAAATTTGCTCGCATTAGAGACATTTATTTCATAAGTTTGAGCTATGGAGGTTGTTTTTGGATGTTGGTCCAAAGGGGCATTGCATCCATGCTTAAATATCCTTAGAAGTCTATCTTCCCTATGATAATTTCAAGTTATTCAAAGACTAACCATTTCAGTTCCTACACATGCAGGACATAGTTTATGGATGATGTCAAAGCGCGTCTCATTTAGATTAGGCAGTGTCTCCTTCTCTTTATTCCTTGGAACATTTTCTTCAATTCCTATTGGTATAGTGCAGGGGTAGGCAACCTTGGCTCTTTTATGACTCGTGGACTTCAACACCCAGAGGCTCAGGAATTCTGGGAGTTGAAGTCCACGAGTCATAAAAGAGCCAAGGTTGCCTGCCTACCCCTGGTATAGTGTCTTGGAAGTATGGATAAAATGGTCACCGTGATTGTCTTTACAATACTGCAATGTAATTTATAACTATGTAAGAATGAGCACTGGTATGAATAAGGATCAGAATCCATTTGAATGAATAAACCTCATTGTGAACCTTTCTTGTCAATTTTTATTGTTGCTCAGTTGCTGAGTCATATCCAGCTCTTCACGCCTCCATGGACCATAGCACACCATGCCCCCCCCGTTCTCCATTGACTCCCCAGGTCTGCCCACACTCATGCCCATTGCATCAATGACATTAGCTAACCAGTCTTGTCAACGGAAATGCCTTTTTTCTCCTTCTGACTAAATTTACAACTGTAGCTTTAGGAGAGATCATTAAATAATTTTAATAGTCATAATAGTTACAAGTTTTCCTATGAATAGCTTGCATAGCACTGGTAGGCAAGATGAGAAACACACCAAATCAGCCATCTCAGAGAAGAGGAAGACTCAAGATATTCAGTTCATTGGGGTAGGTTTTCAGAATGTCCAGCCTGTTGCACACTTATGGAATTGTTAATTACTTAATGACTATCCCCTAAATCAGCAGTCCCCAAATTTTTGGCTATCAGGGACCGGTTCCACGAAGAGAGGTTTTTCCGTGGCCCGGAGGGGGCGTGGTTTCACATGCTGCTTGGATCCTAGAGTTTCTGGCACGCCGCAGCCCAATGCTGGTCCACAGCCCGGGCATTGGGGACCCCTGCCCTAAATATATAAATTGTTCTCCAATGAAAAACACTGAGCTTGTACTCATACATGAGGATGTGAAGCGGGTGCGTTGGCTTATTTAACCAGTGATGACCATATCAGATATATAAACTGTTTGGTTATTTTGTATTCACCAAATGAACTCCTTCTGAGGCTGCCTGAGAAGCAATGGAAAGGACCGCACTCCTATTAGTGGTTGTACAGAAACCTCCACTTCCCTGTAAACACTTCCTCGATCATTTCACATTGCTTGCAATGATACTGATGTAAAATGCAAAGCAAGATTGTGTACTTGTCACTGCAGGAACAGGTTGAAACTCTGTGTATAGCAAGCATGCCTGAAGTGGAATTACCGGTAGATATAACTTCCACATGACTAAAACGTGCCCAGGCAATGTGGATCCCTAATTATTCCCATATAGATATATATGCACAATTTTGTTTTTATAGAAAATATTTATTTAAGTAAAATATACATTCAGTATCAAAGCTGAACATTTGAATCCCTCTTAACATTTTCAAAGATTTTTAAAAAATGTATTGGGCTCTGATGCTGTTAGTTCTGGTCTCTATCTTTTGTTTCCCGCCATGACCCAGAAAATTGTTAACTTTTTCTCATTTGTGTGTGTGTGTGTGTGTGTTAAGAACTGGCAATCTTTACAAACATTTAGAAGTGAGTCACCTAAGAAAACCTAATAGGCTTGTAACTGAGGTGATATTTGAATTGAGAATGCCTGATTCAAACTTCTCACCTTGCTTATGTCCCAACACAGAGCTACTTATATTTTTAGCCCCAATTGAAGATCCTTCAACTATAAAGCTAACAATGCTGAGAACAATTCAAGGACATTCAAGGGTGTGATCAGAAACCCAAGAGGGCAGCCATTACTGCACCAGGGATCCACAGGATATGGTCAAAAATGTCACTTTAATGGTGATTACAGTGGAATCAAAGCTCTGCAATTTACATGCAAAAGAGGTGCTTTGATTGCGTTATTATTGCCATCATCTTGACTTTTTTTTGAACACACCTTGTGTATTGGAATGGCATACATTTTTTAAGAAGGCATACTTAAATATTCTGACAGGAAATTGGAATATGTTACCTCACCCATCTCTAAGTAAACTCTTTTTTTCAGATAAATAAATATTTATTGAAAATACACAATCCCTGGGCTGAAATTATCCTTGTTTAATAAAAGCTTCACAGGGACGTTTTTCCTTACACAAGTATTCAAGCTGGGCTATTTATCACTTCTGCTGCCTTCCACTCTTTAGAAGGAGGTTTCCTTCTGCTTCCTTCCCGAGGCTGCAAAAAAAGCGAGTGCGTGATGTGTTTGAATGATGCAAAGTTTGAAGAAAAGAATGAAGTGGATTGAGGCGGAAGAAGCTCCCTTATTCCAAGGCTTGAGTAGAAGGTCAAGAAAGAGATCTTCTTTGAGCTGAACTGAATTATGGGAATGAGTGCTCATGTTCTCTATGAACCGACTATGACAGCGGTCTCCAACTTTTCTGGTTTTGTGGACTGGCAGTGGCAGCAGTGGGAGGAGGGGAGGGGATGGTTTCATGTGCGTGTCGCTTCCACAAATGCAACTTCACACTCACCTGATGCTTGCGCGGCTCAGTTCCCAACAGGCCACGGGCCGGCACCAGGCCGCAGACCAGGGAATCCCTGGATCATGATATTGTGACTGGAAATCTAAACAGTGTACACTTAAGTGTGTAGCTTTAAGAAAAGGTTAACAAATCCATCTTGTTTTCATGCAATCCAGATTCTGCAGCTTGAAATTATCATTATTTCAATTCAGGTAATAAATGGACGTTCTCGTTGCCAACTATGGCAATGTAGGGAAGAAAATAGAGTTCAGCAGTGTTCTACTTTGTTATTACGATTTCATGAGTGTGATTCCAGAATAGTGCTTAAAAATGATCTGGAAAAGAAGAGTCTTTCCATATTATTGGTGGAGGAAGAATATAGAAGGCTAAACCAATGAAAAGAGAAGATTTTGGTAAGAACAACAAAACCATCCTTTTAAGGGTTATGGTTTGCCTGTAATGAAAAGCGAACTGCAACTTGCATTTTTAATTATATAACTTCTGATGAAGATTTTCTTCTTCTTTTTAAGATGGTTCTCTGTAAAACATAGGCACAGAAAACGGACCTGGCCTGTCCCAGTAATCCACAGCACGGACTTTGTAATAACCCACGACTGTTGTTCCTATAAAGAAAACCCAACAAATAGAGAAATTGTGACATTTTAATTTCTTTATGAGATATTCCTGAAATATTTCTGTAAACACAATTGTGACTGACCATTCAATTTAATTCACATTAAGAATATTCAATTATAACTGAAATTGCAAATCTTCTTATCGTGTTCCTGAAATCAATGTCTATCCATTTATATTTTAAATATCATTTTCTGCATTAAAAGATAATGAAGAAAACTTGTTACCAATGGAAAATTTTGGAAACAGAATATCTGAACAATGGATTTGCACTCCAATGCAATTGAAGAGACTTTCAAACTGGAGTAGGGAAATGTGTTGGGGCTACGTATCAATTATAGGTGGGGCTACATTTCCTCTGTAGGATCCTTTTTTTCAAGAAACGGGCAGGCCCCATTCATCAAAGCTCAACTACAGGATATCTGAGATTTGAAAATTGTGGGTGGCAAAGACTGCAGGCTCCCCGCTTTAAATTCAAGAAACTGTCCTCCAGAAGATACCCTGCAGAAATGTTTAGTAATCCTCCCTTCAGTTCAAAAACCAATTTAGAGATTTGACATAAAGCACTTAAAAGAAGATACTTTCTTTATGCATATGTTCATTATCCTTCTTGAATTTCCCCTTTTAAAAATGTTTCCTTCCAGAAACTGCCTATGGAGGCTTCAAAACATTGTGCATGGCAATGAAGGTGTCATTACATATTTCACTAAATAAGGATCTGAGGAATGCTTAGGTCAGCAAATCCTGCAACACAATTTTGGGAAAGATCTTAAAGACACTTTTTGAAAAGAAACTATTTCCCACCTATTTTCCTAATTCAGAAAAAGGCTTAAAACTAAAGCTTCCTTTCCAAAAGCAACAAATTTATACTGTATTAATGACTATAGTTTTAACATGAAATATAGTGCTAACAATAAATAACATTGTAAATAATTTTAGTAAGAATTGTAGTTTCCAATGAAATTCCAAAGGCATGCTTGAGGTTTCAAACTGAAGTTGCATTCGCTGTACCTTTAAAAATGCAGGAAGTGTTTTTTTACCTGGGCTGTAGATTAACATTGTAAATATATTGTCCTTGACACTGATTTGGTGATACTCTTTCCCATCCACTGAAAACATCACTTCAAATTTTTTCAAACATCTGTGTGAGAACACAAATGCATATATATCACAAAGGTTACAGGGTTATTTTTATTTTTTCCACAGAGTAAAGGAGTTTCCAGGAAAAGAGAAGTTGAAGGTTGAAGCAATAAGAGGGGGAGTGGGGAGGAATCCAATAGCTGAGTATGTCATTGCAAGAACAGGACTCTGCATAGTACAGCACCACATTGCAAAATAATAATAATAATAATAATAATAATAATAATAATAATAATAATAATAATAATAATAACAACAACAACAACAACAACAACAACAACAACAACAGGAGCACCATTTGAACACCATTGGCATTGACAAATTCGCCATTAGTCAATTGCAAAAGGCGGGCTTACTAGGAACTGCTTCCATCCCGCGACGATATCTGTAATACCATCAAACATCCACATCTGCCTATCCCAGGTCCTGGGTAAGGACTCGATAGGTAGAGAAAAATGCCAAATCTAGTCTGAACATCTGGCTGACTGTGCGATGATCAATAATAATAATAATAATAATAATAATAATAATAATAATAATAATAAATTATTATTATTATTATTATTATTATTATTATTATTATTATTATTATTATCATAATTTTTTAGGTAAGAGTACGTGACCTAGTCCCCATCCGTCGGAACCAAGAAAATACTGAGCACCTGAAGTTGAGGGTCTTAAGGACTCGGTCGGTACGAGGCTCAAGAATTCTGGGAGTTGAAGTCCACGAGTCATAAAAGAGCCAAGGTTGCCTACCCCTGCACTGGACCTAGAGCTGTCTTTGAGATTGATAAATACATGTTAAATATGCTGGAAAATGGGGGCAGATTGAACTGTCTCAAGGATATCCATTTAGTACAGTTTCTCAAGCGTGGCAACTTTAAGATTTGTAGACTTCGAATGTCAGAATTCCCCAGCAAGCCTTGACAGTTGGGGAATTCTGGGAGTTGAAATCCATACATTTTAAAGTTGTCAAGGCTGAGAAATGCAGGCAGCCCTTGACTTACAATCACATTTGAGCCCAAAATTTCCACTTGCTATTCCATTCCACTGCTCACTTAAGTTGTTAAGTGAATTGCGCCTTATTTTGTGACCTTTTTTGGCATAGTTGTTAAGCGAATCACTGCAGTGCTAAGTGAATCGTGCGGTTGTTAAGCAAACGTGGCTTCCTCCGTTGACTTTGCTTGTCAGAAGCACATCTGGAGAGGTTACAAAGGGCGATCACATAAATACACACCAGTTGCCAAGCCCCGAATTTTGATCACGAGATCATGGGGATGCTGCAACTGTCCTAAGTGTGAAAACTGATCATAAGTCACTTTATTCAGCGCTATTGTATCTTTGGTCACTAAACGGATGGCTGTAAGTTGAGGACTACCCATACTGTTCTAGTCGTATTCTTATGAGAGATTCTGCTCTCACCCTTTTTCTTTTTCACTTGTGGAAGGTGGCCTTGTCTCTAATAAATGGATTATTGGTGAAAATATGATAGAGGCACAGATTTCAAGTCTTTCCTGCAAATGTCCCAAACAGCACAAGCCACCTTCCTATATTATACGATTCGGATGTTTTAGTGCTACAGATGCAGGTCAAGATGAGCTGAAAAGTATTCATCAGTCCCAGGTTTCTGTAGTCTTATGTAACTATACTAGAGGTTAGAAGTATGATGGGGAAGAAATTTTCCAGCTAGTTGCTTGCTAACAAAGAACCATTACAGTGTGCACAATTGAAAATAGCTATTAAATTAATATTTTATCTGGAAAATGAATGTATCGAAAACAATGGTGGATTTTTGGAAAATAACCTACTTTGAATTCACACAGCTGTCATCCCATGTTATCAGAACCTGTCCCCTCATGAGACCAATGAAACGAATGCCGTTCACCTGCCGAGACAGAATCATCTGCATTAAACACTGCATGCATGGAAAATATGTGCTCAGATTCAGTTCAGGTTATTTCATGTGTAGACTGATTCATTTTAGGTTTGGGGGAGTCGAAAATGCATCAGTGCACACAAATAACAAAGCCCTGAAGGATGGCAGACTTACCAGGAAAACTAACCAGGCTTTGGATTTTGCTAGAACAGCAGTTCTCAACCTATGGGTCGCGACCCCATTTGGGGTCGATCAACCATTTCACGGGGGTCGCCAAGCAAGGCTGTCCGCCATTTTTTTCCCCCTTTTCCGGTGGGTGCCTTACCTCCCTTGAGCTGGGCCAGCTGGTGGTCGGCCTGCTCCATCTCTGCCGCTTGCCAGCTACGCCTCGGCCGGCGCAGGGGGCGGAACCATGCATGTGCGGTGCTCCCGGGTAGGGAAAGTCCTCGACTTACGACCGGTTGGGTAGTCCTCAACTTACAACAGGTTTAGTCGACTTACGACCGGTTTAGTTCTCGACTTACGACCGGTTGGGGGTCGCGGCATTAAAAAGGTTGAGAACCACTGTGCTAGAATATTTTCAAAGTAGCATTTAGAGTCGATTAAGTGTTAAGTGCAATGTTACAACTCGCTCTGTTCGCTCACCATGCACTTATTTGTGTGCAATAAAGAAGCCTGGCCATGGAGTATCATCTCACATGCTCGAAGAATGCAAGCTGTTTATTGATGCTTTCTCTTTAGCAACTCTCCCTAACATCTTTTAAGGAATTTGAATTGACCAATTGGTAAAAGGAGGACTGCTGGGGGAAATATGCTGACATTGTAAACCAGGGGTGTCAAACTGCTGGCCTGTGGGCCGGACGCGTCATCCAGAAGCCGCGCCCACCCCATTGCCGGCAATGGCAAAACCATCCTGATACGTTGCGCGACATCACGAGTTTGACATGTCTGTTGTAAACAGTCCAGAGGGTGCTGTAACGCATTAATGGGTGGTGTATAAATCTAAGTGTTGCTGCTATTGCTATCTTGGAGAATGCAGCTTTTTTAGTGTAAACTGGACACACTTATTCTCCGAGACCTGCTTGTCTTCTAGGCCTACGAAAGTCTGTCCTGTGCACCCATTATGAGTAGCCAAAAGCAATATCCCTAAGACATATATTTATACCCCAGTGATAATTATGTCTTGAAGCAAGGACGGAAAATCCTGTAATCCTTCCTATACTGTTGGACTATAACAGCGAGCACTGCCAGTGGTGAGAGAACAAGACACCTATAGTTCAACAGCCAGATGGGCCAAAGTTCTTCGCAGATGCTTTATAGGCCATGCTTTCCCTTTGGCTGGAAAGCTGCCTCTATCCTTTCTAACCTTGATGGTTTTTACCGATTCTGTACAAGGGTATACTTGCCAGTGAAAAAAGCGGCATCTGGTGCACAGCTGTGTAAAAACCTTCTTTGGATCAAATAGTGCTGATAAAGGATAATAAAAGAACTGTGGGAGTCATGGGAAGAATGCCAAGAGTCTCCCAGCCTCTCCTAACTCCAGGCTCAGAAGCAAAACAAAGTCACTTGATTTGCACCTTACTAAACTTTCTGTGTTTGCAAGCGAGTGGCAAAAGAAAGCACCCACCTGATTGGGAGCAGAGAGGGGCTTTGCACAAATATGAAGGAGGAAAACAGCTGGAATTGGAAGTTCTTGCTTCAGCCTTAAATGGTCTTTTGCAGGTAATGGAAATGGTCCTTTCACCACAGGGTCCTAAGAAATAGATTTAAAATTAGTTTTTAAAAATGCAGAGATGCTGGAGAACCATCCAAGAACCCCAGTGACACCTAAGAGTTGCGCAGCTATAGTTAAGCAAGTTGAATGTTATCAGTAGAAGACCATCATCTAAAGCAGGGGGGTCTCCCAACTTGGCAACTTTAAGACTTGTGGACTTCAACTCCCAGCTATGGTGGCTGAGGAGTCCACCAGTCTTAAAAGTTGCCAAGTTTGGAGAACCTGATCTAAAAAAAGCCACTTGTTTGTCTCTTGCATTGTAACTGGGGTGGCTTCTGCATTTTTACATAAGATATTTCACGTTTAAGCCTTCATATAAAAATATGGTTGTTGGGAAGATCAACCGGCCTCTTAAGTTGAACCCTGGGAATCCATCATGATCATCTGGAGAAGAAATCTTTATCTCTTTTCTTAACCCATTGCAGAATGTATGCTCCCAGGCCTAAATGTTGCTCCAGGAAATGCAATCCCAGGATGAGGTGCAACTGACTTAAAGAACAGCAAAAAGGTGTTACATTTACACCCCTGTAAATTCAGATATTAGACAAGGACAACCCAGCTTCAAATCACTCTTCACCCATGGAAGCTCATTCGCTGACTTTGGGCCCTTCACTCTCTTTCAGCCCAATCTGCCTCTCAGGATTGTGACGATGA
>NW_015390106.1:79020-81755 GCF_001527695.2 Protobothrops mucrosquamatus
GAAAGCGTGCCGTAAGTGTCCTCTGGGTGAAGTAATAAGGATGGTAACTCAGAAATGCATTGTCATTGCTTAACAAAGTGTAGTTGATGGTATTGTTGGCTTTAGCGATGAGAAGATTTTGATGCTGAGCAATTACCTGTAAAGGAACACCATTTGAAAATATGTGAGTTATTATGTTAGTTCAGTAAAACAGGTATTCCTCTTCTATTTTACCTTATACTCTTTTATCTTTATTTTATCTTACCTACTATATTTTATTCTATTGTATCTCACCATAGCTATTTGATCTCATTTTACTGTATTTTACTGTGGCTGATGCTCACATTTGATATGGTCAATTGACTAATCAATACAGTATATTGTAACAAGTAATAGATGTAATTTTCACAGGAGGCTTTTCAAGATTTTTGACAGCAAATCCACTGCAGGACGAGGTCACCAATCTAACCTGCTGCCCTTCAAATGTATTTGGATAACAATTTTCATCATCCACAACCAGGTTAGGAACGTTTGAAGGCACTAGGTTGGGAAAGGGTGATTTGCATCTCCCATATGAAATTATATAGTATATAAATCATGGCTATGAGTATTCTGTATTCAATAAAAATTTGCAACAAAGCAGCTCAGATTATGAAATGCATATATAGTAAAGATTTGCAATATTTCCTCAAAATCTGCATGCTTTATTTTGTATGAATACTATTTAGTGTATACTTAGCAGAATTCAGCCTCCTTTGGGTTGCAATATGGAGAAATACGGCACTGTGCAATGCACTGAAACTCCAAAGTTATTTATTAGTATAAGATACAGTTTATAAATTGATTAAATAAGTAAATGGTTTGTTTCTTTTGGCTACTAGGAATTCAACAGGTATTCGGCATATGTTTTCAAGTATAATGCTGCAACAAGGGAAAAAAAACAGAAGTTGTTTCAGACAGTTAAAAGAAAAGTTGAAGTTTTCAGCTGTGTGCTGGGTCAAAAATCCTCTTTCATACTTTTGCAGTCTTCCTTAAAAAGCATATACATATACATAGCTGAATACAAATATTTCATATTGGGATTACTGTACAGCTTTCATTTTTTTCCTGCCTCGGTTCTAATTCCAAACAGATGACTGTGCTGTAATTTATCTCTGCCTATAGAAGAAATTAAACCCAGGATCACTGTGACAACTTGAAAACAAGAAAAGTACTGTAACATGTTAGCATCAGGGTCTACTAAGTTAAGCCTTTCCAATAGCTTAAATTGACCTAATTCCCTAGCCAGCTAAAATTAGGAATTTAAGAGGAGGATTGCGACAGCATAACTAATCAGATGTAGAAGGATTAATGTTCCACACCAAAATACGCACAAAAAAGCAGATTAGCGCTTAAGAACACTGAGTTGTGCAGAAAGGAGTTGTATAAAACTGCATTTAAAATCACAAAAGGTGTTCATGTTAAACTGAATGAGGCCAGAGAAAGACAATTCACACTAGCACTATTAATTTATGGAAGGTGTGTGTATGTGTGTATGAAATAAACAAACATTCTTTGGTGAAAAACCAAAGAGTAGGCAACTCATAGCAATAGAATAGAATAGAATAGAATAGAATAGAATAGAATAGAATAGAATATAGAATAGGACAGAACAGGAATAGAACAAGAGTAGAACAGAACAGAATAGAATAGGAATATAGAACAGGACAGAACAGAACAAGAACAGAACGGAATAGAACAGAATATTCTTTATTGACCAAGTGTGATTGGACACACAAGGAATTTGTCTCCGATGCATAACCTCACAGTATACATATAAATAGCAAGTGATAGGTCATAGATCATAAAACATAGTTACAATCATTAATCATAAGTTACAAACAACAATAGGAAAAGATAATAGGAAAGACAAAAAGACAAGAGAAGATGAGAAACAAGACAGTGCTGTGGGAATTAAGTGTTCAGCAGAGTGATGGCACAGGGGAAAAAACTATCTAATTCATACTGCATGGCATTCCACTAAAGTTCAGTGAATACAAATTCTGGACTGTCTGTCAGCTAACAGCATTCCTTCCCAACATTCAAAAGCTGACGTCAATTGCTTGAAATCCATGCTGAAAAGTGAATTTTGAAAAAGATGCAAATTATATTTGACTCTTTCTCCTTCTTTCTGTCATTCCTTGATCTTTTGAAGCACGGGTGTCAAACTCGCTGCGTCACGTGACGGTTTGCGACATATCACAACTTTTCTTGCATTGCCGGAGCTGGGGCGGGCGGGGCCTCCGCATGATGCCACCGGCCTATTGGCCGGGAGTTTGACACCTCTGTTTTAAAGCGTGAGGATAAATTGATCAAATACAAATATTTGTCTGAAATGGTATAGGGTTTCTTGCCTGAGCAGAGGATTGGACTAGATGACCTCCAAGGTCCCTTCCAACATTATTATTATTATTATTATTATTATTATTATTATTATTATTATTATTATTATTATTATTATTATTATTATTTATTTATTTATTTATTTTTTAAACTTCTATGCCGCCCTTCTCCCCATAGGGACTCAGGGCGGCTCACAGCATGTTAAAAAACAAAACAAAAAACATTTCCCCTATAAAACCAATTAAAAAGCAAATATATTAATAGCTGTGTCATATTTAAAATCTTTGAAAATTTTTAAAAATTATTCCCTATTTAAAATTCACCCTAGGTCAGTCCCGCTTGTTGAAAAAGCCATGTCTTGAGGGCGCGGCGGA
>NW_015390107.1:0-2994 GCF_001527695.2 Protobothrops mucrosquamatus
AGATGGATGGATGGATGGATGGATGGATAGATGGATAGATGGATAGATAGATAGATAGATAGATAGATAGATAGATAGATAGATAGATAGATAGATAGATAGATAGATAGATAGATAGATAGATAGATAGATTTAGATGGATGGATGGATGGATGGATGGATGGATGGATGGATGGATAGATAGATAGATAGATAGATAGATAGATAGATAGATAGATAGATAGATAGATAGATAGATAGATAGATAGATAGATAGATAGATAGAAATTTTCTCCTTAGTTCTAGGTTGGTGCTCTCCTTGATTAGTTTCCATCCGTTGCTTCTTGTCCTGCCTTCCAGCGCTTTGGAGAATAGCTTGACTCCCTCTTCTTTGGGGCAGCCCCTTTGATATTGGAATGCTGCTATCATGTCATCCCTCGCCCTTCTCTTCATTAAACTAGACATACCCAATTCCAGCAACCGTTCTTCAAATGTTTTAGCCTCCAGTCCCCTGATCATCTTTGTTACTCTTCTCTGCACTCTTCCTAGAGTCTCAATATCTTTTTAACATTGTGGCGACCAAAATTGGTCTTACCAAGGCATTATAAAGTGGCATTCACGTGATCTTGATTCTATCCCTCTGTTAATGTAGCCTAGAACTGCGGGGGCTCATATTTAAGTGATTGTCCACTAGGACTCCAAGATCCCTCTCTACTATTGAACCAGGTACCCCCCTATACTATACCTGTAGATTTATTTTTTCTTGCCTAAATGTAGAACCTTACTTTTCTCACCATCGAATTTCATTTTGTTAGATAGCGCCCGGTGTTCGCGTTTGTCAACAGCCTTCAGGAAGTAAAGAAAGAAGGAAAGAAGGAAGGAAGGAAAGATGGTCAGGGAAGAGGAAGGGAGGGAAGGAAGGAAGAAAAGGAGGATATGAAGAAGGGAGGGAAAGAAGGGAGGGAGGGATGACATGGAAGAGGAAGGGAAGGAAAGAAAGAAAAGTTGGAATGTTAAGAGCAAAGGATGCTTTGAAAAGGGAATTGAAGCAGATGAAAAAAGAGCAGTGGAAGAGTCTCTTCTCCCCCCCCCTCCCTCCCCCCCCCCACAGCGAAGCCGATCCTGGGCTCCTCCGGAGAGGACAGGAGGTCAAGAAGCAGCAAGAAGGGTTAGCAAGAAGGGAAACAGCAGGGCAAGACAAAGGGCACTGCGTGGAGGGAGGGGGCAGTGAATACGGGCAGCATGTTCCTTTGCCAAGAAGAGAATGGAAAGGACATCAATACACATTGAGGGCCAAGGACCAGGGACCAGTAAAGAGATGGGGGGCACAGCAGGGGTCAGAGGTCACCAGGGCAATAATGGAGATGAATTAACAGACTCATAACAATTGACAGCGGTGTTGGGGAGGAGCAAAAGCAGGATGGAGAGAAAAATGGGAGCAATCGGCTTAGTCCCATCCGAAGGAAGAATAATAAGAATGCAGAAACAAATCATGTTTTGCAATCTGGTCCTAAATACATTAACGCTTCTTTTTAAATTGAGGACATAATCTGGTTGAAGTAAAGCGGTTTGGGGGCAAACAGAACAGAACAGAACAGAACAGAACAGAATTGGCTTGAGTAGGCTAGAATAGAATAGAAGGTAATTCTCAAGTTACGGCCACAGCTGAGCCCAAAATTTATGTTGCTAAGTGAAACATTTGTTAAGTGAATTTTGCCCTGTTTTATGACCTTTCTTGCCACAGTTGTTAAGTGAATCATCGCAATTGCTAAGTTAGTAATACGGTTGCTAAGTGAATCTGGCTCCCCCCTATTGACTTTGCTTGTCAGAAGGTTCCAAAGGGAATCACCTGACCCTGGGATACTGCAACCATCATTAAATATGAGTCAGTTGCCAATCAGCTGGATTTTATGTGACCATGGGGATGCTGCAACGGTCGCTAAGTATGAAAATCTGTTATAAGTCACTTTTTTTTTCAGTGCTGTTGTAACTTTGAACAGTTATTAAACAAATGGTTAGAAGTCACTAAATGAACTGTTGTAAGTTGTGGACTACCTGTAGAATAGAACAGAACAGAACAGAACAGAACAGAACAGAACAGAACAGAACAGAGTAGAGTAGAGTAGAGTAGAGTAGAGTAGAGTAGAGTAGAGTAGAGTAGAGTAGAGTAGAATAGAATAGAACAGAATAGATTTTTTATTGGCTCGGCAACTGGGAGATAGGCAGCATATGAATTGAATAAAATAAAATAAAATAATAAAATAAAATAAAATAAAAAGTAATAATATAAAATATAAAATATAAAATAATATAAAATAATATAAAATAATATAAAATAATATAAAATAATATAAAATAAT
This sequence comes from Protobothrops mucrosquamatus, assembly GCF_001527695.2. Classification (NCBI taxonomy): domain Eukaryota; kingdom Metazoa; phylum Chordata; class Lepidosauria; order Squamata; family Viperidae; genus Protobothrops; species Protobothrops mucrosquamatus. Next base: position 2,340 of record NW_015390107.1, read on the forward strand.
ATAAAATAATATAAAATAATATAAAATAATATAAAATATAAAATAACTATGTCCCACCTAATATTGGTCATGACCCTCTGCATATTTTTGGGGTTGAAAAGAAACTCAGGAGAAGTAGGAAACATCCTACATTAGCCAAGAGTTCCTATCAAGAATCTAGCCTAACTGGTTTAGCCAGGGGGGAAAAAAAAACCAGCAACTTCAAAATGTGTGGACTTCAACACACACCCCTCCAACTCTCTCTCTCTCTCTTTTTCCCTCACACCCCCCCTTCCATTGTCTTCATTTTCATTGTCTACCTCCCACCCCCCCACCCCCAGCTCCTCAGCCAGTTTAATGGCTGCACAGGATCATAAAACTGTCCGGCTGTTTTTATAGTCCAAAACAAGCATTTGTAGCTTTTGTATAATTCTACTGGTGAGTTCATCCCACCAACTGCCTGGCCTCATTTTTTTTCCGACTGAAGAAAAAGCTGGACAAGTGTCATGTCCACCTTTGCCCCAACAGGGTTTTCAGGGGCTGTAGCACGGCCTGTGTTTACATGACCTGAGACGGGTGTGCTATTCAGAATCCGATCTGTCACAACTGCATCTAAGGCTCCCTCTGTGACTCTGCCTACTGTCCCCCTCCATTTTGGGTGTCTCCCAGCCAATTT
>NW_015390107.1:4180-7119 GCF_001527695.2 Protobothrops mucrosquamatus
CCAACACAGTGCTAGGCTGCATTAACAGAGGGATAGAATCAAGATCACGTGAAGTGTTAATACCACTTTACAATGCCTTGGTAAGGCCACACTTGGAATACTGCATCCAGTTTTGGTCACTGCAATGTAAAAAAGATGTTGAGACTCTAGAAAGAGTACAGAGAAGAGCAACAAAGATGATTAGGGGATTGGAGGCTAAAGCATATAAGGAACGGTTGCTGGAATTGGGTATGTCTAGTTTAATGAAGAGAAGGACGAGGGGGGACATGATAGCAGTATTCCAATATCTCAGGGGCTGCCACAAAGAAGAGGGTGTCAAGCTATTTTCCAAGGTGCCTCAAGGCAGGACAAGAAGCAATGGGTGAAAACTAATCAAGGAGAGAAGCAACCTAGAACTAAGGAGAAACTTCCTGACAGAACAATTAACCAGTGGAACAACCTGCCTCCAGAAGCGGTGAATGCTCCAACACTGGAGGCTTTTAAGAAGAGACTGGACAGCCATTTGTCTGAAATGGTATAGGGTTTCCTGCCTGAGCAGGGGATTGGACTAGATGACCTCCAAGGTCCCTTCCAACTTTACTATTATTATTATTATTATTATAGTTCAGTGACCGTTCGAAGTTACAACAGCATTGAAAAAAAGCAACTTGTGACCATTTTTCACATCATTTGCAGCATCTCCATGGTCATGTGATCAAAATTCAGACACTCAACAACTGACTCATATTTATGACAGTTGCAGGGTCAGGTGATTTTGTGACCTTCTGACAAGCAAAGTCAATGGGGAAGATCCAGATTCACTTAACAACTGTGTGGCTAACTTAACAACTGCAGTGATTCACGTAACAACTGTGGCAAGAAAGGGTGTAAAATGGGGCAAAATTCACTTAACAACTGTCTCACTTAGTAACAGAAATTTTGGGGTCAGTTGTGGTCATATGTCAAGTGCTATCTGCCATTTGGACAAATGCAGGTCCAAAGTCTTTTGGGCAATAGTGAAGATGACTAGATCAGGGGTAGGCAACCTTGGCTCTTTTATGACTCGTGGACTTCAATTCCCAGAATTCCTGAGCCAGCCATGCTGAGGGGAAAGAGAGAGGTTTCCAAGCTGAGCCATGCTGGCTCAGGAATTCTGGGAGTTGAAGTCCACGAGTCATAAAAGAGCCAAGGTTGCCTACCCCTGGACTAGATGCTATCAACCAATGTGAATGTAGAAGCAGTTGCTAACACGGTCCCAGTGAAATGCCTATCTGGTCACGAAGACTCAAAAGTGACTGAATAACTCAACAACACCATTCCTATGTTTGTAGAAACAGGTGGGAGACAAGGTTATTTTTGTTTGATTTGATTATGCGCCATTAAGTCAGTGTTGACTCTTAGCAATCACGTAGAAATTTTCTCCGTAACTGATGTCTAGGGAGATTCTCAATCATCCAGGTCATGGTTCTCCCAAAGGTGCTTTTCCAAAAGGCAACTGGACTTTCTTGGTGTTTTTTTTTCCTTTGAAGCCTTTTGCTTCTTATCCTAGAATATCTTGGATGAGAAGCAAAAGTTTTCAAAGAAAAAAATACCAAGAAAGTCCAGTTGCCTTGTGGAAAATAACCTTTGGAACCTCCCTAGTGATCTGTTCTTACCCTGGTTTTTAGGTCTTCCAATGGTGCTCTATCACCACTGTACAGGTAGTCCTCAACTTACATCCCCAATTGAGCCCAAAATTTCTGTTGCTAAGTGAGGCATTTTTTAAGTGAGTTTTGCCCCATTTTACAACCGTTTTTGTCACGGTTGTTACGCGAATCACTACAGTAAAGTCACGGTTAAGTGAATCTGGTTTCCCCATTGATTTTGCTTGTTGGAAAGTCACAAAAGATGATCACATGACCCTGGGACAGTGCAGTCGTCATCAATACATACGTTGCCATAGGTTGAATTCTGATCATGTGACCATGGAATTGCTGCGACGGCCATAAGTGTGAACAACAGTCTTAACTCACTTTTTTTTAGTGCTATTGTAACTTTGAATTGGTCACTAAATGAATTGTTGTGAGTCGAGGACTACCTGTTAGAATAGAATTCTATTCTAAATTCTGTAATTGAGTCCATCCACACTTGCTACTTGTCGTCGTCTTCTTCTTCTTCTTCTTCTTCTTCTTCTTCTTCTTCTTCTTCTTCTTCTTCTTCTTCTTCTTCTTCTTCTTCTTCTTCTTCTTCTTCTTCTTCTTCTTCTTCTTCTTCTTCTTCTTCTTCTCCTCCTCCTCCTCCTCCTCCTCCTTCTCCTTCTCCTTCTCCTTCTCCTTCTCCTTCTCCTTCTCTAGAGATTTGGGTCTTCACATAACAGGTCCAAAGTAGGATAACTGGAGCCGGGTCATTTGTGCCTCAAATGAGAAGTCTGGGCTGAATTGCTGATGAAGATTCTCAGTCAACCAGGTGGAGTTGCCTGGAAGTTGAATCGTGACAATTGGATTTCATTTCCTTTTTGGTTTGAAATGTTTTGCTGCTGAGGGTGAAAGTTCGTTCTCTGAGCTTGTGGGCTGGTTTCCAAACGTTTCGTTAATAAGCTAGGTAACATCTTCAGTGGAGTTTAGGGGATTTCAGTGTCAGTGTTCTTCTGTTTATAAGGGCTTCAGGTGTGGGTGTGTCAAGTGAGGGTCTTTGTTGCTTATCCAAGTAGCTTCCTCAGTCTGGGTTGAGTTATTCAATGGCCCATTGATTAGTTTTCTTTCCAGTCCATGGTATTCTTGGCAATCTTCTCCATCACCTAAGTTCAAAAACACCAATACTCTTCCTATCCTGGGTCTTCAAAGTCCAACTTTCACTTCCATAGAGTTTCACAGAGAATATCGTGGCTTGCACAGTTCTGATCACAGTGGAACACACTGATCACAATGGAACAGCTTGGCTTCAGAGGTTATGAGTGCTTCATCACTGGAGGTTTTTAAGGA
>NW_015390107.1:8845-10785 GCF_001527695.2 Protobothrops mucrosquamatus
AATCTTCTCCATCACCTAAGTTCAAAAACACCAATACTCTTCCTATCCTGGGTCTTCAAAGTCCAACTTTCACTTCCATAGAGTTTCACAGAGAATATCGTGGCTTGCACAGTTCTGATCACAGTGGAACACACTGATCACAATGGAACAGCTTGGCTTCAGAGGTTATGAGTGCTTCATCACTGGAGGTTTTTAAGGAGAGGTTGGACAACCATTTGTCTGAAATGGTGTAGGGTTACCTGCTTGAGCAGGGGGTTGGCCTAGATGACCTCCAAGGTCCCTTCCAACTTTGTTATTCTGTTATTCTGATCTTTGTCCTGTTATCTGAATATCTTTTCCGGGGCCTTCCTCTCTATTTTACCAAGTGCTAACCTTTCCTGACTGCTGATTCCTTTACCATTGGACAAGATTATTCAACTCACTTTTTAAGCTTTGTGGTTTACCGTAGTCCTTGACTTATAACCATTTGTTTAGTGACCATTCACGGTTACAACAGCACTGAAAAAAGTGAATTACAATCAGTCCTCACACTTATGATCATTGCAGCATCCCCACGATGACATGATCAAAATCCAGGAGCTTTGCAACTGGCATGTATGACATCTGAAGTCTTGAGGCCATATGATCATCATTTGTGACCTTCCCAGACGGATTCTGACAAGCAAATTCAATGGGGTAACCAAATTCCATTGAGTGCTATGGGCCTTGCTTACAAGCATATAGAGGAGTGCAAGTACATGACAAAAAGGCGTGTTGATTTCATCTAACTCTGTTAAAAAAAAGTAAAGAGGTCAATTTCAGTTTCTTCAAACTTTTAATTATTCCAATACTCAGAAAACAAATATATATATATATACAGTACATACATGTCTTGTAAAATGCACATTTTTATAAGAGATTTCTCCTAATATTAGATTGTATTTGAGTTGAGTTGAGTTCTAGTCCCTTCTTATTCATGAAAGTCAGCTGGGTAACTTTGGGCCAATCGTTAGGAGGCGGTGAATTCTAGCCCCGCCTTAGACATGAAAGCTGGCTGGGTGACTGGGCCAATCACCAAGAAATGGTGAGTTCTAGTCCCGCCTTAGGCACGAAAGCTGGCTGGGTGACTTTGGGCCAATCACTCTCTCTTAGCCCAACCGACCTCACAGGGTTGTTGTTGGGGGGAAAATTGAAGGAAAAAGGAGTATTAGGTATGTATATATATATATATGTAAATAAATGTATGACAGATATTATTATAATATATTATAATTATATGTAATATCTTGTAATATCTTATAATTATATGTAATAAATATATTATAATTATATGTAATAAATATATTATAATTATATGTAATAAATATATTATAATTATATGTAAAACATGAATATTTTTGCCCAATTTTTTCCTCATCTAGGATGTTCACCAGGAAAGGGGTAAAAAAAAAATCAAGATGATGACATTTATATAAAAAAGGTTCAGGCTTTGATTTCATGGGCCACCATCTTGACTTTTTTAACCCCTATGGACTCTCCTGGCTCTTATCTGCATATCGTTATACAGCTGTCATGAGCTGCATCACAAAACAATGGCTAAAACTCAGCTAGCGAGTTCATTCACGGTTACATGAAAATGCAAACTCCGTGCACTCTTCCCCACCCCTAATCTATTTAATCATGGCTTAGCATGTTAGCTGCTTTCTGGCCACTGCTTCTTTTTAGGAAATGTAATTAAATAGGTGTTGATTGCTTGGATGGGAAGATTTATCACTGCTATCCTTCCTTGTTACCTTGACTGCTTTTAATAACAAGCCACTGGGTGAAAAATCACATTGCTGCTTCCCTCCCTTTTTGTCTGCATTTTTCTAATGAATGGCCACTTTTCGCTGCCAACCTTTTGACTCCAGGAAGGGAGAAAAAGAGTTGAGGGTCTGTTCGAAAAGGCCTGGGATGGGTGG
>NW_015390107.1:13992-15090 GCF_001527695.2 Protobothrops mucrosquamatus
CAATGCTGATGCGGCCCTCAATGAAATTGAGTTTGACACCCTTGCTTTAAGGTATCTCACACCTGGGCTGAAAACACAATGAAGTCAATATCACAGGGACCCTGCAGAAAAAGGCACAATTTAAGCCTGGTTTCTTTTCACAGAGACTGGGGAACAGTATATACAGTATAATTTATATGCGATATAAAATGATGTTTTATAATTAAGGTTATATATTTTCAATTGTATTTAGAATAATGTTTATGCAAATCCTGTTTACCATGTGCAATGAATATCTGCTAAATTACAACTCTCTGGTTTATGTTACTTATTCATCAAACCATAATTAGATTTGTGCTCAGAAATGGAAAGAGCATTTTGGAAATTAATTGGTGCTGATGCATGTTATTAAAAAGTTAAGGGCTGGAGAAATTCCTGCTTTTTTCAGCAGAGATAAGTTTGTTGTGTTCCTCAAGTGCCCTCTCCTGGTGCAAAGAAGACTAGTACCAATAAATATCTGGCACGTGGCCCTTGAAAATAAAGAGAAAATAATTTCCGAACTGTAAACCCAACTCTTCTGAGTCTCATTTTAAAGTAGCAGAGGATGGAAAAGCCAAATTAAAAAGTCTATTGGAGTTGAGAGGTTAATAAATTCAAATAAAATATTAAAAAAGGGCAGCGCAACCTAGATGGAGAGGGATAGAAGGGCTTGTTTATTCTTTGTATATCTACTTTCAAAGAGAGTTAGGTTTTTTAAAAACATTTTCTAAAGATGTATTAGTAACATAGGAGTAAGCCCCACTGAATTCAACTGAGACTTTTATCTTATGCACTCCAAATCTCTATCCCTATATTGTACACCAGTGTTTCTCAACTTCAGCAACTTTAAAATGTGTGGACTTTAACTCCCAGAATTCCCTAGCCAGCCATAGGGTGACTAGGGAATTCTGGGAGTTAAAAGTCCACACATTTTAAGGATGCTGAAATTGAGAAACGCTACCTTATATATTTTCTTATTGGGAATAAATCCATTAAATTCCATCCATAAGTGCGTGCTTGCATAGGATTACACGGCAAAATATTTGTTTAAGACCTTCCAATGAAAACCGGAAGTCTTAA
>NW_015390107.1:15291-20474 GCF_001527695.2 Protobothrops mucrosquamatus
AGCCAGCCATAGGGTGACTAGGGAATTCTGGGAGTTAAAAGTCCACACATTTTAAGGATGCTGAAATTGAGAAACGCTACCTTATATATTTTCTTATTGGGAATAAATCCATTAAATTCCATCCATAAGTGCGTGCTTGCATAGGATTACACGGCAAAATATTTGTTTAAGACCTTCCAATGAAAACCGGAAGTCTTAAGCCGCCTTAATTATCTCTAAGCCTAAGAAGGACGGAAGCCTATTAGAAAGGGTGACTCTCTCTCCCACCCTCTCTATGATTGGTTTTCCGCCTCGCTTCCTCTTCCAATTGGTCCTTCGAGTTCCCGGTTGCCGGGCAACACGAGTGCAGCCGCGCGGTGCAGGCCGGGAGGGGGAAGACAAGCGGCATGGATGCCCACGAGCTCTTCCGGAAACTCGGAACTGGAGCCAAATTCGACGTGAGGCGCTTCAGGCGAGACGCGGAGCGTTTCGGGGTGAGGAACGGAGGCCACGTCTTCGCCGTTGGGCGGACGTCCATGGCATGGCTGAGCGAGGGAGGCTGAGGGGATGGTAAAACTGTGAAAATTCCGCCTGCGGCCCATTGATTGGAGTGGAGTCCGAAATGAATGGACCGCACTCGCCTCAGAAACCATTTTGGCTGCTATGATCATTATTTGAAAACTATCTTTTCTAAGAGGAAGTTTTGTATTTGCAACAAAATGGGATTTATTTTTTTAAAAATAAAGTTTCTAAAATATTCCCAACAACTCTGTGAAGTAGGCTGGTCCAGTGTTACTCAACCTTGGCAAGTTTAAGACAAGTGGGACTTCAACTCCCAGAATTCCCCAGCCAGCATGGCTGGCTGGGGAATTCTGGGAGTTGAAGTCCCACTTGTCTTAAACTTGCCAAGGCTGAGAAACACTGGGCTAGTCTGAGGCAGAGACTGGATATGCAGAAGAGACTTTAGAGGATTACTCATAATTTATATGTGTGTGGATGTTAATTTGCATCTATATGCCGTTGTCAGGAGTGCTGGGTTTTTTGTTATTGGCCATCCCTGTTTTTCAGGGGAGAGAAAAATGTAATAAAGGTAACCCTCGACTTGCGAACACAATTGAGCCCAATATTTCTGTTGCTAAGCGAGGCAGTTTTTAAGTGAATTTTGTTCCATTTTATGACCTTTCTTGTTTCTATTTTATGACCTTTCTTCGTGAATCACTGCAATTGTTAAGTTAATAACATGGTTGTTAAGTGAATTTGATTTTCTCATTGACTTTGTTCAGAAGGTCGCAAAACATGATCACGTGACCCCGGGACACTGCAACCATCATAAATACATGCCAGTTGCCAAGCATCCAAATTTTGATCACAGGACCATGGGGATGCTGCAATGGTTGTACGTGTGAAAAACGGTCATAAGTCACTTTTTTCAGTGCTATTGTAACTTTGAACAGTCACTAAATGAATTATTGTAAGTTGAGGACTACCTGTATAAATCCTTAGATATATTGCTTAATTTCCAGTCTGCTGCTTGATAGGAATTCTTAACTCCAAAGAGCTTGGGGTGGCTAGACTTTCATCTTTTAGATTGGACTGGAAAGGTTTTGGAAAATAAGTGTTTCAACTCCTGCATTGTTTCATTTATATGAATAGTTTGTTTGGGGTTAGCATGTCTTGTGACACAGTAATTGTATTTTGTTAATATGAGTGTAAGTTTAAATGTGTGAAAGAATCCAGCTAGGGCAAACAGACACATGCAAATACAACATAACCCTGTAAGGGGGATAAAATAGGCCAGTGCTAATTGATCAAAAATTGCTATTAATTTTTGTTTTGTTTTGCCTATGCATATTATTGGCCCTTAATTCTCTCTGGGAATATAGCAGACAAGTGGAAAGTGCAATTAAGGACTCCTGTTAGTTTTACACCAAGGGTCTTCAAACGTGTCTGGCTGAGGAATTCTGGGAGTTGAAGTCCACAAATCATAAAAGGGCCAGGTTTGAAGACCCCTGTTTTACACTGAAGAAACTATCTGGTTTTATTTATTTTCAGGTACTCAGAACTAAAGAAGAAGCAACTGGGACATCAGAGATTTTTGGATCTCTTGATTTTTTTGGAAAGAAAACAAAGGAAAATGAACTCCATGAAGCTCAAACCAAAACATTGGAACTGTCTGATTTGCCCCTGGAAGAGGTAGCCGTGCCACAGGAAACACAGGCTGCAAAGAAGAGAAAAGGAGATGGACAAAGTACCAAAGGGAGGAAAAAAAAGAAAAAAGGCCAAGGTAATGAAGGGCTGGCTACCCATTAACTTAAAACACATGAAATTATTGTTGATTTTCTTTGAGTTGCATGAAAGTTGTAGTTGTTTCTTGGTATCTTCCACTTTGTTTTATTACAGTTTTGACCTACGTGGCTCGGGCCTTTACTTTGCACGAAAAGTGGTTACAGTTCTATTTTATATAAATGTCTATGTAAAATTTGACCGGAACATATAGATTATACATTTTCATGGAGCTAGAACCATCACCTAGTCCAGGGGTAGGCAACCTTGGCTCTTTTATGACTCGTGGACTTCAATTCCCAGAATTCCTGAGCCAGCATGGCTTAGCATGGAAACCTCTCCCTTTTTCCTCAGCATGGCTGGCTCAGGAATTCTGGGAATTGAAGTCCAGGAGTCATAAAAGAGCCGAGGTTGCCTACCCCTGGCCTAGGCCATTCATCCCAAAATTGGTCTTACACATGCATACCCATACACATGTGGTATATGTTTTATCAAGTACTTAGGGCTTGGCAACAAAAGGAAACAACAGCCAATGACTTAATAGCCACCCATCAATACCCCAATCAACATCTAAAAAGCCACACACAATAGGCACCATATAAAAACCACACACACAACACCCCAAAGCTCACACACTGCTAGAGAGAAGTTCTCTGAGGGTGGGCTGAAGCACGAGTCTGAAAACTCGAAAGACTAAACCTGTAGTCCTGGTGACCAACTCAAATTGGATCTTATAAAATGTACAATGTGTATAAAATGAAATTCAGTTCCCATTACTTTTGAAGTAACGTGTGTTGTGGTCCAATGTACTTGAAGCAGCCCAGGTTGCAAAGGCTGTTATAAAATATCTTAAATGGTGGCCATTACAACAAATTAGTTTTATTCTTGTTTGAGGTTTAGATCAGTGGTTCTCAACCTTTTCTTCGCCACGGACCCCCTTTGAATACCTTTTGTGGCCACGGACCCCCAAGACTTAACTCAACATTTAAATTATAACATTTCTTTAAGTCTTCGCGGACCTCCTGCGACAACATCACAGCCCCCCAGGGATCCACGGACCACAGGCTGAGAACCACTGGTTGACATCATGATGTTCTTGTATCTTTCAGAAACAGTTGCTATAACTCCTGGTACTGAAAATAATGGTATATTATGGATGTCCACTCTGGAGGCAAAACTTGACATTCCAAAAAACAAAGGTAAAAAGGAACCCAAAGCAGAGAAATTAAAACAAGTTAGACAACAAAAGGTGAGTTGCTTCTCTTTGGCATGTTCTCTAAAAATAAATGATCAATGAATGAAGAAAGAGGCATGCTATTTTTTCAAAATAATATACAGGTAGTCCTTGACTCATGACCACAATTGAGCCCAAGGTTTCTAAGTGAGACATGCTAAGTGAGACATGCTAAGTGAGACATGTGTTAAGTGAGTTTTGCCCCATTTTACAACCTTTCCTGCCACCGTTGTTAAGCGAATCACTGCAGTTGATAAGTTAATAACCCGGTTAAGAGAATCTGGTTTCCGCCATTGATTTTGCTTGTCAAAAAGTTGCAAAAGGTGATCACATGACCTTGGGACACAGCAACAGATCATAAGTATGAACCACTTGCCAAGCATCTGAATTTTGATCACGTGATCATGGGGATGCTACAAAGGTCATAAGTGTGAGAAATGGTCATAAATCACTTTTTTCAGTGCCGTTGTAACTTTGAACAGTCACTAAATGAACTGTTGTAAGTCAAGGACTACCTGTATTGGTTGGTTTAGTTTGATTTTTTTTTAAAAAAAGATTGAGATATATTTCACTTAAAAAGATTTGGGTTATGGAGGTACAAAAGCTATAAAAAATTCTTAATATCTATTATATTGTAGCCTCCTAAGTATTTTCAAAGATGGCCTTAATAGCCACTTGAGAGCCCTGATTGACCTGTGAGGTTATGACTACTTTTTAATTTATGATCAATATATGGCTCACTCACACATACACAGTGAGTAACATTCAAAATTATATAGAGATTGGCGAATGTATGTAGGTTACTAAATTGCATGCAGCCCTCCACCAAAATTTTCCTCAGACAAAACAACAAGCAAAGCATGGAGCCAATTTGGATTGCACTCCTGCTTTGCTTAAGTCAACCTGAAACTTTGGGTTTGAGGACCTCCGTGATGTATAAGATTAAAATGTAATTATTATAAGTAAGCAGTATATTGATTGCTTAGCCCTAACTTAAATGAAACTCTGAGCTTGGTTGTTTTCTCTCAGACCTTCATTACCAAAAAAGGGAGTACTGGCGACTGATGATGTTACCAGTTTGGTAATGAAACATTTGCCAGAAAACCAAGTTCAGCAAGCACCAAGGTCCCCACATTTCAATCCTGAGCTACAAATATTCTCCTCTATTGATATCAGAGGGTTGGACTAGATCCGGGGTAGGCAACCTTGGCTCTTTTATGACTTGTGGACTTCAACTCCCAGAATTCCTGAGCCAGCATGGCTCAGCGTGGAAACCTCTCTCTTTCTCCTCAGCATGGCTGGCTCAGGAATTCTGGGAGTTGAAGTCCACGAGTCATAAAAGAGCCAAGGTTGCCTACCCCTGGACTAGATGATCCTTCGCGTACTTTCCAAGTCCACAATTCAATTATTCTAGTCCCTCCTGACCAATTAATGAGTTAAAATGTCTGCTGTTAAAGATGTTTGTTAAAGATAAGCTATCTTTATTAGAGCAGGAAATCTATAATTTAATAAACCTTGTACTTCAACAAGGCACTCAGTTGAAACGGAGATGAAGTTTTCATCTGAGATACTGATATTTAATATGTAAATTACATGTAGATACAATTTAACCTTGCTCTTACCTTTTCCCAGATAAATCATTTCAGAAATAAGCACAAAATCTACATTCAAGGGACGGATCTCCCAG